>NW_027440834.1:47500-58690 GCF_031893055.1 Leptodactylus fuscus | reverse complement strand
TCCTGGGTCGCCTGGAAGTGGCGCCGCCTTGTGGACGAGCCGGGGAGAGCCGCTCTCCGTTGCCATCCGGTGGATTTTTAGCAAATTGCAGCTTTCCATAGCAAATTGCAGCCTTCCACCTGCTAGGGACTTAGCCTCCGGCATGTACCCAGGCTCGGGTAGCCCTGGGTAGGCCTGGCTTTCCCAGCCGCCTGGGACAATCTCTCCCTCTCTCCTGGAACCCTGGGCCAGCCTGCCGCCTCAGGCTTAGCCCCCTGGGTCGCCTGGAAGTGGTGCCCTCTTGGTAGACACTTAGCAGAATGCAGCCTGCCACCTGCTAGGGACTTAGCCTCTGGCTTTACCCAGGCTCGGGTAGCCCTGGTCGGCCTGGCTTTCCCAGCCGCCTGGGACAATCTCTCCCTCTCTCCTGGAACCCTGGGCCGGCCTGCCGCCTCAGGCTTAGCCCCCTGGGTCGCCTGGAAGTGGCGCCGCCTTGTGGACGAGCCGGGGAGAGCCGCTCTCCGTTGCCATCCGGTGGATTTTTAGCAAATTGCAGCTTTCCATAGCAAATTGCAGCCTTCCACCTGCTAGGGACTTAGCCTCCGGCATGTACCCAGGCTCGGGTAGCCCTGGGTAGGCCTGGCTCTCCCAGCCGCCTGGGACGGTCTCTCCCTCTCTCCTGGAACCCTGGGCCAGCCTGCCGCCTCAGGCTTAGCCCCCTGGGTCTCCTGGAAGTGTCGCCCTCTGGTAGACACTTAGCAGAATGCAGCCTGCCACCTGCTAGGGACTTAGCCTCTGGCTTTACCCAGGCTCGGGTAGCCCTGGGTCGGCCTGCTTTCCCAGCCGCCTGGGACAATCTCTCCCTCTCTCCTGGAACCCTGGGCCGGCCTGCCGCCTCAGGCTTAGCCCCCTGGGTCGCCTGGAAGTGGCGCCGCCTTGTGGACGAGCTGGGGAGAGCCGCTCTCCGTTGCCATCCGGTGGATTTTTAGCAAATTGCAGCTTTCCATAGCAAATTGCAGCCTTCCACCTGCTAGGGACTTAGCCTCCGGCATGTACCCAGGCTCTGGTAGCCCTGGGTAGGCCTGGCTTTCCCAGCCGCCTGGGACAAATCTCTCCCTCTCTCCTGGAACCCTGGGCCAGCCTGCCGCCTCAGGCTTAGCCCCCTGGGTTGCCTGGAAGTGGTGCCCTCTTGGTAGACACTTAGCAGAATGCAGCCTGCCACCTGCTAGGGACTTAGCCTCTGGCTTTACCCAGGCTCGGGTAGCCCTGGGTCGGCCTGGCTTTCCCAGCCGCCTGGGACAATCTCTCCCTCTCTCCTGGAACCCTGGGCCGGCCTGCCGCCTCAGGCTTAGCCCCCTGGGTCGCCTGGAAGTGGCGCCGCCTTGTGGACGAGCCGGGGAGAGCCGCTCTCCGTTGCCATCCGGTGGATTTTTAGCAAATTGCAGCTTTCCATAGCAAATTGCAGCCTTCCACCTGCTAGGGACTTAGCCTCCGGCATGTACCCAGGCTCGGGTAGCCCTGGGTAGGCCTGGCTTTCCCAGCCGCCTGGGACGATCTCTCCTTCTTCTCCTGGAACCCTGGGCCAGCCTGCCGCCTCAGGCTTAGCCCCCTGGGTTGCCTGGAAGTGGTGCCCTCTTGGTAGACACTTAGCAGAATGCAGCCTGCCACCTGCTAGGGACTTAGCCTCTGGCTTTACCCAGGCTCGGGTAGCCCTGGGTCGGCCTGGCTTTCCCAGCCGCCTGGGACAATCTCTCCCTCTCTCCTGGAACCCTGGGCCGGCCTGCCGCCTCAGGCTTAGCCCCCTGGGTCGCCTGGAAGTGGCGCCGCCTTGTGGACGAGCCGGGGAGAGCCGCTCTCCGTTGCCATCCGTGGATTTTTAGCAAATTGCAGCTTTCCATAGCAAATTGCAGCCTTCCACCTGCTAGGGACTTAGCCTCCGGCATGTACCCAGGCTCGGGTGGCCCTGGGTAGGCCTGGCTTTCCCAGCCGCCTGGGTCAATCTCTCCCTCTCTCCTGGAACCCTGGGCCAGCCTGCCGCCTCAGGCTTAGCCCCCTGGGTCTCCTGGAAGTGTCGCCCTCTGGTAGACACTTAGCAGAATTCAGCCTGCCGCCTGCTAGGGACTCAGCCTCCGGCATGTACCCAGGCTCGGGTAGCCCTGGCTTTCCCAGCCGCCTGGGACAATCTCTCCCTCTCTCCTGGAACCCTGGGCCAGCCTGCCGCCTCAGGCTTAGCCCCTGGGTCGCCTGGAAGTGGTGCCCTCTCGGTAGACACTTGGCAGCATGCAGCCTGCCACCTGCTAGGGACTTAGCCTCTGGCTTTACCCAGGCTCGGGTAGCCCTGGGTCGGCCTGGCTTTCCCAGCCGCCTGGGACGATCTCTCCCTCTCTCTCCTGGAACCCTGGGCCGGCCTGCCGCCTCAGGCTTAGCCCCCTGGGTCGCCTGGAAGTGGCGCCGCCTTGTGGACGAGCCGGGGAGAGCGGCTCTCCGTTGCCATCCGGTGGATTTTTAGCAGAATGCAGCCTGCAACCCGAGTGCTGGCGCCGCCTTGTGGACGAGCCGGGGACTGCGGCTCTCCGTTGCCATCCGGTGGATTTTTAGCAGATTGCAGCCTTCCACCTGCTAGGGACTTAGCCTCCGGCATGTGCCCAGGCTCGGGTAGCCCTGGGTAGGCCTGGCTTTCCCAGCCGCCTGGGACGATCTCTCCCTCTTCTCCTGGAACCCTGGGCCAGCCTGCCGCCTCAGGCTTAGCCCCCTGGGTTGCCTGGAAGTGGTGCCCTCTCGGTAGACACTTAGCAGAACGCAGCCTGCCGCCTGCTAGGGACTTATCCTCTGGCTTTACCCAGGCTGGGGTGGCCCTGGGTCGGCCTGGCTTTTTTCCCAGCCGCCTGGGACAATCTCTCCCTCTCTCCATGAACCCTGGGCCGGCCTGCCGCCTCAGACTTCCCCTTCCGCTCCGAGCGGCCGCAGTTCTCGTTCTGGTCCGCCTGGCAGCTACCTCCGCCGGCTGCCAATCATCTCTCTCTCTCTCTCCCCCCGGCCGCCCGGGGGAACTTCCCTTCTGCGCGCGCCTGGCAGCTACCTCCGCCTGCCAATCATCTCTCCCCCGGCCCTCCCGGGGGACCTCCCTTCTGCGCCGGCCGGCCGGCCGGCCGGCTGCAGTTCTCACTGGTCCGTGTTGTATGGGGTTTATTAAAATGTCGGTCTTTTTCCCCCAAAGTGTCTAAAAGTGCCGATCGGCTCGGCGGGAGGCGCCCGTCGCCTCCCCCGGGATGGCGGCACCGGCGCCCTCTCGCCGTACCTGCCAGCGGCCGCTCGTCTCCCCTGGCCCGCGCCGGGGGATTTCCCTTCTGCTCGGAGCGGCCGCAGTTCTCCTTCTGGTCCGCCTGGCGGCTGCCTCCGCCTGCTGCCAATCATCTCTCCCCGGCCGCACAGGGGGACTTCCCTTCTGCGCGCCTGGCAGCTCCTGCCAATCATCTCTCCCCGGCCGCCCGGGGGATCTCACCGAGGTCCGTGTTTCGTGGGGTTTTATTTCAAAGTTTGCCTTTTTTATTTTTTATTTTTTTCCCCAAAGTGTCCAAGAGCCGATCGGCTCAGCGGGGGGCGCCCGTCGCCTCGCCCGGGATGGCGGCACCGGCGCCCTCTCGCCGTACCTGCCAGCGGCCGCTCGTCTCCCCTGGCCCGCCCGGGGGATTTCCCTTCTGCTCGGAGCGGCCGCAGTTCTCATTCTAGCGCGCAGGGCAGCTCCTGCCAATCATCTCTCCCTTCCGCGACCAGCCGGAAGCGGTTCTCATTGGTCCGTGTTTCGTTGGTTATTTATTTTTCAAAGTTTGACTTTTTCTTTTTTTTTTCCCCAAAAGTGTCTAAAAGTGCCGATTGGCTCGGCGGGAAGCGCCCGCCTGAAAACCGAGGCTTGCCACGCGACCTAAGAGGCTTGTCTCGCAACCTCGGGGGGGGCGGTGCCCTCGCTCTGCCTCCCCCCCCGCAGGGATCCGCCGTCGGCGGCCTGTCAGCAGAGTTCACTGGGACTTTGTCAGAGTCGGGTGTCCGATGCCCTGGTACTCTGACTTTTGGTAAGCTAATTGACAGCACACGCTGTCTCGGACACGGTTCTTGACGGGGGTGTTCAAAAGTAGGTCACAGAGAGAGTGTCACCTGTCCCATTACATGAAGACCAACCACTCAAAGTGTCCGACTTTGTGGAACTCCGGCCCGGATCCGGCCGTCAAATTCAACCTCATTCCGGTAGTGCCTTTTCGGCTCCGAGGCCTCCTCCGGGGCCGTCCGACGCCCGGTTCCACGGCGGGACCCCCGACACCGACTCGAGGTGGTACCCCTTCGTGCCGGCCGAGGCGCGCCGCCGCCGGCGTGAGGGCGCCGCTCCCCGGAGTGAAACACGGCCGCCGGAGGAATTTTGAAAGTTGAAATTTGACTAAGTGTCGACGGAAGTGCCATATGCGCCGGGCGGGAGGCGCCCGTCGCCTCGCCCGGGATGGCGGCGCCGGCGCCGGCTCGCCGCGCCTGCCAGAGGCCGCTCGTCTCCCCGGAGGCCCGGGGGATTTCCCTTCTGCTCGGAGCGGCCGCAGTTCTCCTTCTGGTCCGCCTGGCAGCTACCTCCGCCGGCTGCCAATCATCTCTCTCCCCGGCCCGGGGGGGACGACTCTCCCTTCTGCGCGTGCGCGCCTGTCAGCTCCTGCAAATCGTCTCTCCCGCCGCCCGCCGAGGGTGACTTCCCTTCTGCGCGTGCGCGCCTGTCAGCTCCTGCCAATCATCTCTCCTCTCTCCCCGCGGCCGCCCGGGGACTTTCCCTTCTGCGCGCGCGCGTGCGCGCCTGTCAGCTCCTGCAAATCGTCTCTCCCCCCGGCCGCCAAGGGGGATTTCCCTTCTGCGTGCGCGCCTGTCAGCTCCTGCAAATCCTCTCTCCCCGGCCGCTCGGGGAGGCGGGATCTCGCCCTCTGGTAGACGCTAGCAGCCTGCCACCTGCTAGGGACTCGGCCTCCGGCATTACCCAGGCAACGGCAGCCCTGGGTCGGCCTGGCTTTTTCCCAGCCGCCCGGGACGATCTCTCCCTCTCTCCTGGAACCCTGGGCCGGCCTGCCGCCCTCAGGCTTAGCCCCCTGGGTCGCCCGGAAGTGGCGCCGCCTTGTGGACGAGCCGGGGAGAGCGGCTCTACGTTGCCATCCGGTGGATTTTTAGCAAATTGCAGCTTTCCATAGCAAATTGCAGCTTTCCATAGCAAATTGCAGCTTTCCACCTGCTAGGGACTTATCCTCTGGCTTTACCCAGGCTGGGGTGGCCCTGGGTCGGCCTGGCTTTTTTTCCCAGCCGCCTGGGACGATCTCTCCCTCTCTCCTGGAACCCCGGGCCGGCCTGCCGCCCTCAGGCTTAGCCCCCTGGGTCTCCTGGAAGTGTCTCCCTCTGGAAGTCACTTAGCAGAACGCAGCCTGCCGCCTGCTAGGGACTTAGCCTCTGGCTTTACCCAGGCTAGGGTAGCCCTGGGTCGGCCTGGCTTTTTTCCCAGCCGCCCGGGACGATCTCTCCCTCTCTCCTGGAACCCTGGGCCGGCCTGCCGCCCTCAGGCTTAGCCCCCTGGGTCGCCTGGAAGTGGCGCCGCCTTGTGGACAAGCGGGGGAGAGCGGCTCTCCGTTGCCATCCGGTGGATTTTTAGCAGAATGCAGCCTGCAACCCGAGTGCTGGCGCCGCCTTGTGGACGAGCCGGGGACCGCGGCTCTCCGTTGCCATCCGGTGGATTTTTAGCAGAATGCAGCCTTCCACCTGCTAGGGACTTAGCCTCCGGCATGTATCCAGGCTCGGGTAGCCCTGGGTAGGCCTGGCTTTCCCAGCCGCCTGGGACAATCTCTCCCTCTCTCCTGGAGCCCATGGCCGGCCTGCCGCCCTCAGGCTTAGCCCCCTGGGTTTCCTGGAAGCGTCTACCTCTGGTAGACACTTAGCAGAATGCAGCCTTCCACCTGCTAGGGACTTAGCCTCCGGCATCTACCCAGGCTCGGGTAGCCCTGGGTAGGCTTGGCTTTCCCAGCCGCCTGGGACCATCTCTCCCTCTCTCCTGGAACCCTGGGCCGGCCTGCCGCCCTCAGGCTTAGCCCCCTGGGTCGCCTGGAAGTGGCGCCGCCTTGTGGACAAGCGGGGGAGAGCGGCTCTACGTTGCCATCCGGTGGACTTTTAGCAGAATGCAGCCTGCAACCCGAGTGCTGGCGCCGCCTTGTGGACGAGCCGGGGACTGCGGCTCTCCGTTGCCATCCGGTGGATTTTTAGCAGATTGCAGCCTTCCACCTGCAAGGGACTCAGCCTCCGGCATGTACCCAGGCTCGGGTAGCCCTGGGTAGGCCTGGCTTTCCCAGCCGCCTGGGACGATCTCTCCCTCTCTCCTGGAACCCTGGGCCGGCCTGCCGCCCTCAGGCTTAGCCCCCTGGGTCGCCTGGAAGTGGCGCCGCCTTGTGGACAAGCGGGGGAGAGCGGCTCTCCGTTGCCATCCGGTGGATTTTTAGCAGAATGCAGCCTGCAACCCGAGTGCTGGCGCCGCCTTGTGGACGAGCCGGGGACCGCGGCTCTCCGTTGCCATCCGGTGGATTTTTAGCAGATTGCAGCCTTCCACCTGCTAGGGACTTAGCCTCCGGCATGTACCCAGGCTCGGGTAGCCCTGGGTAGGCCTGGCTTTTTTCCCAGCCGCCTGGGACGAACTCTCCCTCTCTCCTGGAACCCTGGGCCGGCCTGCCGCCCTCAGGCTTAGCCCCCTGGGTCTCCTGGAAGTGTCTCCCTCTGGAAGTCACTTAGCAGAACGCAGCCTGCCGCCTGCTAGGGACTTAGCCTCTGGCTTTACCCAGGCTAGGGTAGCCCTGGGTCGGCCTGGCTTTTTTCCCAGCCGCCTGGGACGATCTCTCCCTCTCTCCTGGAACCCTGGGCCAGCCTGCCGCCTCAGGCTTAGCCCCCTGGGTTGCCTGGAAGTGGTGCCCTCTTGGTAGACACTTAGCAGATTGCAGCCTTCCACCTGCTAGGGACTTAGCCTCTGGCATTACCCAGGCTCGGGTCGGCCTGGCTGTCCCAGCCGCCTGGGACGATCTCTCCCTCTCTCCTGGAACCCTGGGCCGGCCTGCCGCCCTCAGGCTTAGCCCCCTGGGTCGCCTGGAAGTGGCGCCGCCTTGTGGACAAGCGGGGGAGAGCGGCTCTCCGTTGCCATCCGGTGGATTTTTAGCAGAATGCAGCCTGCAACCCGAGTGCTGGCGCCGCCTTGTGGACGAGCCGGGGACTGCGGCTCTCCGTTGCCATCCGGTGGATTTTTAGCAGATTGCAGCCTTCCACCTGCTAGGGACTTAGCCTCTGGCATTACCCAGGCTCGGGTAGGCCTGGCTTTCCCAGCCGCCTGGGACCATCTCTCCCTCCCTCCTGGAACCCATGGCCAGCCTGCCGCCTCAGGCTTAGCCCCCTGGGTCTCCTGGAAGTGTCGCCCTCTGGTAGACACTTAGCAGAACGCAGCCTTCCACCTGTTAGGGACTTAGCCTCCGGCATGTACCCAGGCTCGGGTAGCCCTGGGTAGGCCTGGCTCTCCCAGCCGCCTGGGACGGTCTCTCCCTCTCTCCTGGAACCCTGGGCCAGCCTGCCGCCTCAGGCTTAGCCCCCTGGGTCTCCTGGAAGTGTCGCCCTCTGGTAGACACTTAGCAGAATGCAGCCTTCCACCTGCTAGGGACTTAGCCTCCGGCATGTACCCCGGCTCGGGTAGCCCTGGGTAGGCCTGGCTCTCCCAGCCGCCTGGGACGGTCTCTCCCTCTCTCCTGGAACCCTGGGCCAGCCTGCCGCCTCAGGCTTAGCCCCCTGGGTCTCCTGGAAGTGTCTCCCTCTGGAAGACACTTAGCAGAACGCAGCCTGCCACCTGCTAGGGACTTAGCCTCTGGCTTTACCCAGGCTTGGGTAGCCCTGGGTCGGCCTGGCTTTTTTCCCAGCCGCCCGGGACGATCTCTCCCTCTCTCCTGGAACCCTGGGCCGGCCTCCCACCTCAGGCTTAGCCCCCTGGGTCGCCTGGAAGTGGCGCCGCCTTGTGGATGAGCCGGGGAGAGCGGCTCTACGTTGCCATCCGGTGGATTTTTAACAGAATGCAGCCTGCAACCCGAGTGCTGGCGCCGCCTTGTGGACGAGCCGGGGACTGCGGCTCTCCGTTGCCATCCGGTGGATTTTTAGCAGATTGCAGCCTGCCAGCTGCTAGGGACTAAGTCTCTGGCGTTACCCAGGCTCGGGTAGCCCTGGCTTTCCCAGCCGCCTGGGACAATCTCTCCCTCCCTCCTGGAACCCATGGCCGGCCTGCCGCCCTCAGGCTTAGCCCCCTGGGTCTCCTGGAAGTGTCTCCCTCTGGAAGACACTTAGCAGAACGCAGCCTGCCACCTGCTAGGGACTTAGCCTCTGGCTTTGCCCAGGCTCGGGTAGCCCTGGGTCGGCCTGGCTTTTTTCCCAGCCGCCCGGGACGATCTCTCCCTCCCTCCTGGAACCCATGGCCAGCCTGCCGCCTCAGGCTTAGCCCCCTGGGTCTCCTGGAAGTGTCGCCCTCTGGTAGACACTTAGCAGAATGCAGCCTTCCACCTGCTAGGGACTTAGCCTCCGGCATGTACCCCGGCTCGGGTAGCCCTGGGTAGGCCTGGCTCTCCCAGCCGCCTGGGACGGTCTCTCCCTCTCTCCTGGAACCCTGGGCCAGCCTGCCGCCTCAGGCTTAGCCCCCTGGGTCTCCTGGAAGTGTCGCCCTCTGGTAGACACTTAGCAGAATGCAGCCTTCCACCTGCTAGGGACTTAGCCTCCGGCATGTACCCCGGCTCGGGTAGCCCTGGGTAGGCCTGGCTCTCCCAGCCGCCTGGGACGGTCTCTCCCTCTCTCCTGGAACCCTGGGCCAGCCTGCCGCCTCAGGCTTAGCCCCCTGGGTCTCCTGGAAGTGTCGCCCTCTGGTAGACACTTAGCAGAATGCAGCCTTCCACCTGCTAGGGACTTAGCCTCCGGCATGTACCCAGGCTCGGGTAGCCCTGGGTAGGCCTGGCTCTCCCAGCCGCCTGGGACGGTCTCTCCCTCTCTCCTGGAACCCTGGGCCAGCCTGCCGCCTCAGGCTTAGCCCCCTGGGTCTCCTGGAAGTGTCGCCCTCTGGTAGACACTTAGCAGAATGCAGCCTTCCACCTGTTAGGGACTTAGCCTCTGGCTTTACCCAGGCTTGGGTAGCCCCAGCCCGGCCTGGCGCTCGCCGCAGGAAGGCCTCCTCGGGGGCTCCGGTTTTTTGGGGGTTTTTTTGTCAAAGTGTCTACGGAAGTGGAAGTTCTCTCAGGGGGAAGCTCCCCTCGGACCCTGCCCAGGAGGGTGAGCCCCGGCCCGGCTTGCCTCCCCTAGGCCCGCCCGCTCCGGAACCCGGTTCTCCCTGCAGACCCCGCCTCGGGGCAACCCTCCAGCTCCCCATCTCCCGGCAGCCGGGGTCAAATACAGCACCACCTCTTCCTTCCGCTGGCCCTCAA
Organism: Leptodactylus fuscus; assembly: GCF_031893055.1. Classification (NCBI taxonomy): domain Eukaryota; kingdom Metazoa; phylum Chordata; class Amphibia; order Anura; family Leptodactylidae; genus Leptodactylus; species Leptodactylus fuscus. Next base: position 49,220 of record NW_027440834.1, on the reverse strand, counting down.
GAGTCCTCACCGCTCCCCCAGGCAGGCTTCCACGGGAGGCCGATCGGACCCCGCCATTAAGCCCCCTGACAAACGGCCGTCCCTGGAAGTCTCTCCGGGCCCGACTATTAAGCCCCACCGCCGACCCTCCGGGGCCGACTATTAAGCCCACTGCCAGAGATAGCACTCATGGGAATCTCTCTGGGCCCGACTATTAAGTCCAACTGTGACTTATGCTTGGAAATGTGACTTATGCTTGGAAATGTGACTTATGCTTGGAAATGTGACTTATGCTTGGAAATGTGACTTATGCTGGCAAATGTGACTTATGCTGGCAAATGTGACTTATGCTGGCAAATGTGACTTATGCTGGCAAATGTGACTTATGCTGGCAAATGTGACTTATGCTGGCAAATGTGACTTATGCTGGCAAATGTGACTTATGCTGGCAAATGTGACTTATGCTGGCAAATGTGACTTATGCTGGCAAATGTGACTTATGCTGGCAAATGTGACTTATGCTGGCAAATGTGACTTATGCTGGCAAATGTGACTTATGCTGGCAAATGTGACTTATGCTGGCAAATGTGACTTATGCTGGCAAATGTGACTTATGCTGGCAAATGTGACTTATGCTGGCAAATGTGACTTGTCCTCCCAAATGTGACTTATGCTGGGAAATGTGACTTGTCCTCCCAAATGTGACTTATGCTGGCAAATGTGACTTGTCCGCCCGAATGTGACTTATCCAGCTAAATGAGACTTCTCCCTAAGCTGAGCTCCAGGGAGGGTAGCTGGTAGACTGGGGGCTTAATCTTCAGCTTCTACCGGGCTTATGGAGCCCTGAGTCGGCCTGGCTCTCCCAGCCGCCGGGGACAATCTCTCCCTCTCTCCTGGAACCCTGGGCCAGCCTGCCGCCTCAGGCTCGCCCCCCTGGGTCTCCTGGAAGTGGCGCCGCCTTGTGGACGAGCCGGGGAGAGCGGCTCTCCGTTGCCATCCGGTGGAATTTTAGCAGAATGCAGCCTGCAACCTGAATGCTGGCGCCGCCTTGTGGACAAGCCGGGGAGCGCGCCTCTCCGTTGCCATCCGGTGGATTTTTAGCAGATTGCAGCCTTCCACCTGCTAGGGACTTAGCCTCCGGCGTTACCCAGGCTCGGGTAGCCCTGGGTAGGCCTGGCTTTCCCAGCCGCCTGGGACAATCTCTCCCTCTCTCCTGGAACCCTGGGCCTGCCTGCCGCCTCAGGCTTAGCCCCCTGGGTTGCCTGGAAGTGGTGCCCTCTTGGTAGACACTTAGCAGAATGCAGCCTGCCACCTGCTAGGGACTGAGCCTCCGGCATTACCCAGGCTCGGGTAGCCCTGGGTAGGCCTGGCTCTCCCAGCCGCCTGGGACAATCTCTCCCTCTCTCCTGGAACCCTGGGCCAGCCTGCCGCCTCAGGCTCGCCCCCCTGGGTCTCCTGGAAGTGGCGCCGCCTTGTGGACGAGCCGGGGAGAGCGGCTCTCCGTTGCCATCCGGTGGATTTTTAGCAGAATGCAGCCTGCAACCTGAATGCTGGCGCCGCCTTGTGGACAAGCCGGGGAGCGCGCCTCTCCGTTGCCATCCGGTGGATTTTTAGCAGATTGCAGCCTTCCACCTGCTAGGGACTTAGCCTCCGGCGTTACCCAGGCTCGGGTAGCCCTGGGTAGGCCTGGCTTTCCCAGCCGCCTGGGACAATCTCTCCCTCTCTCCTGGAACCCTGGGCC
>NW_027440834.1:25000-37500 GCF_031893055.1 Leptodactylus fuscus | reverse complement strand
CCTTAGCCGGCGCGGACCCCCTAGGTCCGGCCGAGCGAGGGTCCCTTCCCGCCGGGTCGGCGGCCGTCAGATCGATCGGTGGGTGACCCGCGGGTGACGGGTGACTCGTCCGAGGCTTGCCACGCGACGCGGAGGGGGCTTGTCTCGCAACCGGCGCGTCCTCGCTCTTTTCGCCCCCAGCGGAGATCCACTATCGGCGGCGTGAGAGCTGAGGTCGCAGGGACTTTGTCGGAGACGGATGTCCGAGGCCCTGGTACTCCGACTTTTGGTAAGCTAATTGACACGACCCGCTGTCTCGGACACGGTTCTTGACGGGGGTGTTCAAAAGTATGTCACAGAGAGAGTGTCACCTGTCCCATTACATGAAGACCAACTACTCAAAGTGTCCGACTTTGTGGAACTCCGGCCCGGATCCGGCCGTCAAATTCAACCTCATTCCGGTAGTGCCTTTTCCGCTCCGAGGCCTCCTCCGGGGCCGTCCGACGCCCGGTTCCACGGCGGGACCCCCGACACCGACTCGAGGTGGTACCCCTTTTTGCCGGCCGAGGTGCGCCGCCGCCGGCGTGAGGACGCCGCTCCCCGGTGTGAAAAACGGCCGCCGGAGGAATTTTGAAAGTTGAAAATTTGGCAAAGTGTCGACGGAAGTGCCAACCGCGCCGGCGGGGAGGCGCCCGTCGCCTCGCCCGGGATGGCGGCACCGGCGCCGGGTCGCCGCGCCTGCCAGCGGCCGCTAGTCTCCCCGGACGCCCGGGGGATTTCCCTTCCGCTCCCAGCGGCCGCAGTTCTCCTTCTGGTCCGCCTGGCGGCTGCCTCCGCCGGCTGCCAATCATCTCTCCCCGGCCGCCCGGGGGATTTCCCTTCTGCGCGCCTGTCAGCTCCTGCCAATCATCTCTCCCCGGCCGCCAAGGGGGATTTCCCTTCTGCGCGCCTGGCAGCTCCTGCCAATCATCTCTCCCCGGCCGCCCGGGGGATCTCGTTAAGGTCCGTGTTTCGTGGGGTTTTATTTCAAAGTTTGTCTTTTTTTTCCCCAAAGTGTCTAAGAGCCGATCGGCTCAGCGGGGGGCGCCCGTCGCCTCGCCCGGGATGGCGGCACCGGCGCCGGGTCGCCGTGCCTGCCAGCGGCCGCTCGGGGGATTTCCCTTCTGCGCGCCTGTCAGCTCCTGCCAATCATCTCTCCCCGGCCGCCCGGGGGATCTCTTATGGTCCGTGTTTTATGGGGGGTTTTTTTTGTGCGTTTGACCTTTTTTTCCCCCAAAGCGTCTAAGTGCCGATCGGCTCGGCGGGAGGCGCCCGCCTGAAAACTGCGGCTTGCCACGCGACCTGAAGAGGCTTGTCACGCAACCCGGGGGGGCGGTGCCCTCGCTCTGCCTCCCCCCCGCGGGGATCCGCCGTCGGCGGCCTGTGAGCAGAGTTCACTGGGACTTTGTCAGAGTCGGGTGTCCGATCCCCTGGTACTCTGACTTTTGGTAAGCTAATTGACAGGACTCGCTGTCTCGGACACGGTTCTTGACGGGGGTGTTCAAAAGTAGGTCACAGAGAGAGTGTCACCTGTCCCATTACATGAAGACCAACCACTCAAAGTGTCCGACTTTGTGGAACTCCGGCCCGGATCCGGCCGTCAAATTCAACCTCATTCCGGTAGTGCCTTTTCCGCTCCGAGGCCTCCTCCGGGGCCGTCCGACGCCCGGTTCCACGGCGGGACCCCCGACACCGACTCGAGGAGGTACCCCTTTTTGCCGGCCGAGGTGCGCCGCCGCCGGCGTGAGGACGCCGCTCCCCGGTGTGAAAAACGGCCGCCGGAGGAATTTTGAAAGTTGAAAATTTGGCAAAGTGTCGACGGAAGTGCCAACTGCGCCGGCGGGGAGGCGCCCGTCGCCTCGCCCGGGATGGCGGCACCGGCGCCGGGTCGCCGCGCCTGCCGCGGCCGCTAGTCTCCCCGGACGCCCGGGGGATTTCCCTTCCGCTCCCAGCGGCCGCAGTTCTCCTTCCGGTCCGCCTGGCGGCTGCCTCCGCCGGCTGCCAATCATCTCTCCGGATTTCCCTTCTGCGCGCCTGTCAGCTCCTGCAAATCCTCTCTCCCCGGCCGCTCGGGGAGGCGGGATCTCGCCCTCTGGTAGACGCTAGCAGCCTGCCACCTGCTAGGGACTCGGCCTCTGGCATTACCCAGGCTCCGGCAGCCCTGGGTCGGCCTGGCTTTTCCCAGCCGCCTGGGACGATCTCTCCCTCTGTCCTGGAACCCTGGGCCGGCCTGCCGCCTCAGGCTTAGCCCCCTGGGTCGCCTGGAAGTGGCGCCGCCTTGTGGACGAGCCGGGGAGAGCCGCTCTCCGTTGCCATCCGGTGGATTTTTAGCAAATTGCAGCTTTCCATAGCAAATTGCAGCCTTCCACCTGCTAGGGACTTAGCCTCCGGCATGTACCCAGGCTCGGGTAGCCCTGGGTAGGCCTGGCTTTCCCAGCCGCCTGGGACAATCTCTCCCTCTCTCCTGGAACCCTGGGCCAGCCTGCCGCCTCAGGCTTAGCCCCCTGGGTCGCCTGGAAGTGGTGCCCTCTTGGTAGACACTTAGCAGAATGCAGCCTGCCACCTGCTAGGGACTTAGCCTCTGGCTTTACCCAGGCTCGGGTAGCCCTGGGTCGGCCTGGCTTTCCCAGCCGCCTGGGACAATCTCTCCCTCTCTCCTGGAACCCTGGGCCGGCCTGCCGCCTCAGGCTTAGCCCCCTGGGTCGCCTGGAAGTGGCGCCGCCTTGTGGACGAGCCGGGGAGAGCCGCTCTCCGTTGCCATCCGGTGGATTTTTAGCAAATTGCAGCTTTCCATAGCAAATTGCAGCCTTCCACCTGCTAGGGACTTAGCCTCCGGCATGTACCCAGGCTCGGGTAGCCCTGGGTAGGCCTGGCTCTCCCAGCCGCCTGGGACGGTCTCTCCCTCTCTCCTGGAACCCTGGGCCAGCCTGCCGCCTCAGGCTTAGCCCCCTGGGTCTCCTGGAAGTGTCGCCCTCTGGTAGACACTTAGCAGAATGCAGCCTGCCACCTGCTAGGGACTTAGCCTCTGGCTTTACCCAGGCTCGGGTAGCCCTGGGTCGGCCTGGCTTTCCCAGCCGCCTGGGACAATCTCTCCCTCTCTCCTGGAACCCTGGGCCGGCCTGCCGCCTCAGGCTTAGCCCCCTGGGTCGCCTGGAAGTGGCGCCGCCTTGTGGACGAGCTGGGGAGAGCCGCTCTCCGTTGCCATCCGGTGGATTTTTAGCAAATTGCAGCTTTCCATAGCAAATTGCAGCCTTCCACCTGCTAGGGACTTAGCCTCCGGCATGTACCCAGGCTCTGGTAGCCCTGGGTAGGCCTGGCTTTCCCAGCCGCCTGGGACAAATCTCTCCCTCTCTCCTGGAACCCTGGGCCAGCCTGCCGCCTCAGGCTTAGCCCCCTGGGTTGCCTGGAAGTGGTGCCCTCTTGGTAGACACTTAGCAGAATGCAGCCTGCCACCTGCTAGGGACTTAGCCTCTGGCTTTACCCAGGCTCGGGTAGCCCTGGGTCGGCCTGGCTTTCCCAGCCGCCTGGGACAATCTCTCCCTCTCTCCTGGAACCCTGGGCCGGCCTGCCGCCTCAGGCTTAGCCCCCTGGGTCGCCTGGAAGTGGCGCCGCCTTGTGGACGAGCCGGGGAGAGCCGCTCTCCGTTGCCATCCGGTGGATTTTTAGCAAATTGCAGCTTTCCATAGCAAATTGCAGCCTTCCACCTGCTAGGGACTTAGCCTCCGGCATGTACCCAGGCTCGGGTAGCCCTGGGTAGGCCTGGCTTTCCCAGCCGCCTGGGACGATCTCTCCTTCTTCTCCTGGAACCCTGGGCCAGCCTGCCGCCTCAGGCTTAGCCCCCTGGGTTGCCTGGAAGTGGTGCCCTCTTGGTAGACACTTAGCAGAATGCAGCCTGCCACCTGCTAGGGACTTAGCCTCTGGCTTTACCCAGGCTCGGGTAGCCCTGGGTCGGCCTGGCTTTCCCAGCCGCCTGGGACAATCTCTCCCTCTCTCCTGGAACCCTGGGCCGGCCTGCCGCCTCAGGCTTAGCCCCCTGGGTCGCCTGGAAGTGGCGCCGCCTTGTGGACGAGCCGGGGAGAGCCGCTCTCCGTTGCCATCCGGTGGATTTTTAGCAAATTGCAGCTTTCCATAGCAAATTGCAGCCTTCCACCTGCTAGGGACTTAGCCTCCGGCATGTACCCAGGCTCGGGTGGCCCTGGGTAGGCCTGGCTTTCCCAGCCGCCTGGGTCAATCTCTCCCTCTCTCCTGGAACCCTGGGCCAGCCTGCCGCCTCAGGCTTAGCCCCCTGGGTCTCCTGGAAGTGTCGCCCTCTGGTAGACACTTAGCAGAATTCAGCCTGCCGCCTGCTAGGGACTCAGCCTCCGGCATGTACCCAGGCTCGGGTAGCCCTGGCTTTCCCAGCCGCCTGGGACAATCTCTCCCTCTCTCCTGGAACCCTGGGCCAGCCTGCCGCCTCAGGCTTAGCCCCCTGGGTCGCCTGGAAGTGGTGCCCTCTCGGTAGACACTTGGCAGCATGCAGCCTGCCACCTGCTAGGGACTTAGCCTCTGGCTTTACCCAGGCTCGGGTAGCCCTGGGTCGGCCTGGCTTTCCCAGCCGCCTGGGACGATCTCTCCCTCTCTCTCCTGGAACCCTGGGCCGGCCTGCCGCCTCAGGCTTAGCCCCCTGGGTCGCCTGGAAGTGGCGCCGCCTTGTGGACGAGCCGGGGAGAGCGGCTCTCCGTTGCCATCCGGTGGATTTTTAGCAGAATGCAGCCTGCAACCCGAGTGCTGGCGCCGCCTTGTGGACGAGCCGGGGACTGCGGCTCTCCGTTGCCATCCGGTGGATTTTTAGCAGATTGCAGCCTTCCACCTGCTAGGGACTTAGCCTCCGGCATGTGCCCAGGCTCGGGTAGCCCTGGGTAGGCCTGGCTTTCCCAGCCGCCTGGGACGATCTCTCCCTCTTCTCCTGGAACCCTGGGCCAGCCTGCCGCCTCAGGCTTAGCCCCCTGGGTTGCCTGGAAGTGGTGCCCTCTCGGTAGACACTTAGCAGAACGCAGCCTGCCGCCTGCTAGGGACTTATCCTCTGGCTTTACCCAGGCTGGGGTGGCCCTGGGTCGGCCTGGCTTTTTTCCCAGCCGCCTGGGACAATCTCTCCCTCTCTCCATGAACCCTGGGCCGGCCTGCCGCCTCAGACTTCCCCTTCCGCTCCGAGCGGCCGCAGTTCTCGTTCTGGTCCGCCTGGCAGCTACCTCCGCCGGCTGCCAATCATCTCTCTCTCTCTCTCCCCCCGGCCGCCCGGGGGAACTTCCCTTCTGCGCGCGCCTGGCAGCTACCTCCGCCTGCCAATCATCTCTCCCCCGGCCCTCCCGGGGGACCTCCCTTCTGCGCCGGCCGGCCGGCCGGCCGGCTGCAGTTCTCACTGGTCCGTGTTGTATGGGGTTTATTAAAATGTCGGTCTTTTTCCCCCAAAGTGTCTAAAAGTGCCGATCGGCTCGGCGGGAGGCGCCCGTCGCCTCCCCCGGGATGGCGGCACCGGCGCCCTCTCGCCGTACCTGCCAGCGGCCGCTCGTCTCCCCTGGCCCGCGCCGGGGGATTTCCCTTCTGCTCGGAGCGGCCGCAGTTCTCCTTCTGGTCCGCCTGGCGGCTGCCTCCGCCTGCTGCCAATCATCTCTCCCCGGCCGCACAGGGGGACTTCCCTTCTGCGCGCCTGGCAGCTCCTGCCAATCATCTCTCCCCGGCCGCCCGGGGGATCTCACCGAGGTCCGTGTTTCGTGGGGTTTTATTTCAAAGTTTGCCTTTTTTATTTTTTATTTTTTTCCCCAAAGTGTCCAAGAGCCGATCGGCTCAGCGGGGGGCGCCCGTCGCCTCGCCCGGGATGGCGGCACCGGCGCCCTCTCGCCGTACCTGCCAGCGGCCGCTCGTCTCCCCTGGCCCGCCCGGGGGATTTCCCTTCTGCTCGGAGCGGCCGCAGTTCTCATTCTAGCGCGCAGGGCAGCTCCTGCCAATCATCTCTCCCTTCCGCGACCAGCCGGAAGCGGTTCTCATTGGTCCGTGTTTCGTTGGTTATTTATTTTTCAAAGTTTGACTTTTTCTTTTTTTTTTCCCCAAAAGTGTCTAAAAGTGCCGATTGGCTCGGCGGGAAGCGCCCGCCTGAAAACCGAGGCTTGCCACGCGACCTAAAGAGGCTTGTCTCGCAACTCGGGGGGGGCGGTGCCCTCGCTCTGCCTCCCCCCCGCAGGGATCCGCCGTCGGCGGCCTGTCAGCAGAGTTCACTGGGACTTTGTCAGAGTCGGGTGTCCGATGCCCTGGTACTCTGACTTTTGGTAAGCTAATTGACAGCACACGCTGTCTCGGACACGGTTCTTGACGGGGGTGTTCAAAAGTAGGTCACAGAGAGAGTGTCACCTGTCCCATTACATGAAGACCAACCACTCAAAGTGTCCGACTTTGTGGAACTCCGGCCCGGATCCGGCCGTCAAATTCAACCTCATTCCGGTAGTGCCTTTTCGGCTCCGAGGCCTCCTCCGGGGCCGTCCGACGCCCGGTTCCACGGCGGGACCCCCGACACCGACTCGAGGTGGTACCCCTTCGTGCCGGCCGAGGCGCGCCGCCGCCGGCGTGAGGGCGCCGCTCCCCGGAGTGAAACACGGCCGCCGGAGGAATTTTGAAAGTTGAAAATTTGACTAAGTGTCGACGGAAGTGCCATATGCGCCGGGCGGGAGGCGCCCGTCGCCTCGCCCGGGATGGCGGCGCCGGCGCCGGCTCGCCGCGCCTGCCAGAGGCCGCTCGTCTCCCCGGAGGCCCGGGGGATTTCCCTTCTGCTCGGAGCGGCCGCAGTTCTCCTTCTGGTCCGCCTGGCAGCTACCTCCGCCGGCTGCCAATCATCTCTCTCCCCGGCCCGGGGGGGACGACTCTCCCTTCTGCGCGTGCGCGCCTGTCAGCTCCTGCAAATCGTCTCTCCCGCCGCCCGCCGAGGGTGACTTCCCTTCTGCGCGTGCGCGCCTGTCAGCTCCTGCCAATCATCTCTCCTCTCTCCCCGCGGCCGCCCGGGGACTTTCCCTTCTGCGCGCGCGCGTGCGCGCCTGTCAGCTCCTGCAAATCGTCTCTCCCCCCGGCCGCCAAGGGGGATTTCCCTTCTGCGTGCGCGCCTGTCAGCTCCTGCAAATCCTCTCTCCCCGGCCGCTCGGGGAGGCGGGATCTCGCCCTCTGGTAGACGCTAGCAGCCTGCCACCTGCTAGGGACTCGGCCTCCGGCATTACCCAGGCAACGGCAGCCCTGGGTCGGCCTGGCTTTTTCCCAGCCGCCCGGGACGATCTCTCCCTCTCTCCTGGAACCCTGGGCCGGCCTGCCGCCCTCAGGCTTAGCCCCCTGGGTCGCCCGGAAGTGGCGCCGCCTTGTGGACGAGCCGGGGAGAGCGGCTCTACGTTGCCATCCGGTGGATTTTTAGCAAATTGCAGCTTTCCATAGCAAATTGCAGCTTTCCATAGCAAATTGCAGCTTTCCACCTGCTAGGGACTTATCCTCTGGCTTTACCCAGGCTGGGGTGGCCCTGGGTCGGCCTGGCTTTTTTTCCCAGCCGCCTGGGACGATCTCTCCCTCTCTCCTGGAACCCCGGGCCGGCCTGCCGCCCTCAGGCTTAGCCCCCTGGGTCTCCTGGAAGTGTCTCCCTCTGGAAGTCACTTAGCAGAACGCAGCCTGCCGCCTGCTAGGGACTTAGCCTCTGGCTTTACCCAGGCTAGGGTAGCCCTGGGTCGGCCTGGCTTTTTTCCCAGCCGCCCGGGACGATCTCTCCCTCTCTCCTGGAACCCTGGGCCGGCCTGCCGCCCTCAGGCTTAGCCCCCTGGGTCGCCTGGAAGTGGCGCCGCCTTGTGGACAAGCGGGGGAGAGCGGCTCTCCGTTGCCATCCGGTGGATTTTTAGCAGAATGCAGCCTGCAACCCGAGTGCTGGCGCCGCCTTGTGGACGAGCCGGGGACCGCGGCTCTCCGTTGCCATCCGGTGGATTTTTAGCAGAATGCAGCCTTCCACCTGCTAGGGACTTAGCCTCCGGCATGTATCCAGGCTCGGGTAGCCCTGGGTAGGCCTGGCTTTCCCAGCCGCCTGGGACAATCTCTCCCTCTCTCCTGGAGCCCATGGCCGGCCTGCCGCCCTCAGGCTTAGCCCCCTGGGTTTCCTGGAAGCGTCTACCTCTGGTAGACACTTAGCAGAATGCAGCCTTCCACCTGCTAGGGACTTAGCCTCCGGCATCTACCCAGGCTCGGGTAGCCCTGGGTAGGCTTGGCTTTCCCAGCCGCCTGGGACCATCTCTCCCTCTCTCCTGGAACCCTGGGCCGGCCTGCCGCCCTCAGGCTTAGCCCCCTGGGTCGCCTGGAAGTGGCGCCGCCTTGTGGACAAGCGGGGGAGAGCGGCTCTACGTTGCCATCCGGTGGACTTTTAGCAGAATGCAGCCTGCAACCCGAGTGCTGGCGCCGCCTTGTGGACGAGCCGGGGACTGCGGCTCTCCGTTGCCATCCGGTGGATTTTTAGCAGATTGCAGCCTTCCACCTGCAAGGGACTCAGCCTCCGGCATGTACCCAGGCTCGGGTAGCCCTGGGTAGGCCTGGCTTTCCCAGCCGCCTGGGACGATCTCTCCCTCTCTCCTGGAACCCTGGGCCGGCCTGCCGCCCTCAGGCTTAGCCCCCTGGGTCGCCTGGAAGTGGCGCCGCCTTGTGGACAAGCGGGGGAGAGCGGCTCTCCGTTGCCATCCGGTGGATTTTTAGCAGAATGCAGCCTGCAACCCGAGTGCTGGCGCCGCCTTGTGGACGAGCCGGGGACCGCGGCTCTCCGTTGCCATCCGGTGGATTTTTAGCAGATTGCAGCCTTCCACCTGCTAGGGACTTAGCCTCCGGCATGTACCCAGGCTCGGGTAGCCCTGGGTAGGCCTGGCTTTTTTCCCAGCCGCCTGGGACGAACTCTCCCTCTCTCCTGGAACCCTGGGCCGGCCTGCCGCCCTCAGGCTTAGCCCCCTGGGTCTCCTGGAAGTGTCTCCCTCTGGAAGTCACTTAGCAGAACGCAGCCTGCCGCCTGCTAGGGACTTAGCCTCTGGCTTTACCCAGGCTAGGGTAGCCCTGGGTCGGCCTGGCTTTTTTCCCAGCCGCCTGGGACGATCTCTCCCTCTCTCCTGGAACCCTGGGCCAGCCTGCCGCCTCAGGCTTAGCCCCCTGGGTTGCCTGGAAGTGGTGCCCTCTTGGTAGACACTTAGCAGATTGCAGCCTTCCACCTGCTAGGGACTTAGCCTCTGGCATTACCCAGGCTCGGGTCGGCCTGGCTGTCCCAGCCGCCTGGGACGATCTCTCCCTCTCTCCTGGAACCCTGGGCCGGCCTGCCGCCCTCAGGCTTAGCCCCCTGGGTCGCCTGGAAGTGGCGCCGCCTTGTGGACAAGCGGGGGAGAGCGGCTCTCCGTTGCCATCCGGTGGATTTTTAGCAGAATGCAGCCTGCAACCCGAGTGCTGGCGCCGCCTTGTGGACGAGCCGGGGACTGCGGCTCTCCGTTGCCATCCGGTGGATTTTTAGCAGATTGCAGCCTTCCACCTGCTAGGGACTTAGCCTCTGGCATTACCCAGGCTCGGGTAGGCCTGGCTTTCCCAGCCGCCTGGGACCATCTCTCCCTCCCTCCTGGAACCCATGGCCAGCCTGCCGCCTCAGGCTTAGCCCCCTGGGTCTCCTGGAAGTGTCGCCCTCTGGTAGACACTTAGCAGAACGCAGCCTTCCACCTGTTAGGGACTTAGCCTCCGGCATGTACCCAGGCTCGGGTAGCCCTGGGTAGGCCTGGCTCTCCCAGCCGCCTGGGACGGTCTCTCCCTCTCTCCTGGAACCCTGGGCCAGCCTGCCGCCTCAGGCTTAGCCCCCTGGGTCTCCTGGAAGTGTCGCCCTCTGGTAGACACTTAGCAGAATGCAGCCTTCCACCTGCTAGGGACTTAGCCTCCGGCATGTACCCCGGCTCGGGTAGCCCTGGGTAGGCCTGGCTCTCCCAGCCGCCTGGGACGGTCTCTCCCTCTCTCCTGGAACCCTGGGCCAGCCTGCCGCCTCAGGCTTAGCCCCCTGGGTCTCCTGGAAGTGTCTCCCTCTGGAAGACACTTAGCAGAACGCAGCCTGCCACCTGCTAGGGACTTAGCCTCTGGCTTTACCCAGGCTTGGGTAGCCCTGGGTCGGCCTGGCTTTTTTCCCAGCCGCCCGGGACGATCTCTCCCTCTCTCCTGGAACCCTGGGCCGGCCTCCCACCTCAGGCTTAGCCCCCTGGGTCGCCTGGAAGTGGCGCCGCCTTGTGGATGAGCCGGGGAGAGCGGCTCTACGTTGCCATCCGGTGGATTTTTAACAGAATGCAGCCTGCAACCCGAGTGCTGGCGCCGCCTTGTGGACGAGCCGGGGACTGCGGCTCTCCGTTGCCATCCGGTGGATTTTTAGCAGATTGCAGCCTGCCAGCTGCTAGGGACTAAGTCTCTGGCGTTACCCAGGCTCGGGTAGCCCTGGCTTTCCCAGCCGCCTGGGACAATCTCTCCCTCCCTCCTGGAACCCATGGCCGGCCTGCCGCCCTCAGGCTTAGCCCCCTGGGTCTCCTGGAAGTGTCTCCCTCTGGAAGACACTTAGCAGAACGCAGCCTGCCACCTGCTAGGGACTTAGCCTCTGGCTTTGCCCAGGCTCGGGTAGCCCTGGGTCGGCCTGGCTTTTTTCCCAGCCGCCCGGGACGATCTCTCCCTCCCTCCTGGAACCCATGGCCAGCCTGCCGCCTCAGGCTTAGCCCCCTGGGTCTCCTGGAAGTGTCGCCCTCTGGTAGACACTTAGCAGAATGCAGCCTTCCACCTGCTAGGGACTTAGCCTCCGGCATGTACCCCGGCTCGGGTAGCCCTGGGTAGGCCTGGCTCTCCCAGCCGCCTGGGACGGTCTCTCCCTCTCTCCTGGAACCCTGGGCCAGCCTGCCGCCTCAGGCTTAGCCCCCTGGGTCTCCTGGAAGTGTCGCCCTCTGGTAGACACTTAGCAGAATGCAGCCTTCCACCTGCTAGGGACTTAGCCTCCGGCATGTACCCCGGCTCGGGTAGCCCTGGGTAGGCCTGGCTCTCCCAGCCGCCTGGGACGGTCTCTCCCTCTCTCCTGGAACCCTGGGCCAGCCTGCCGCCTCAGGCTTAGCCCCCTGGGTCTCCTGGAAGTGTCGCCCTCTGGTAGACACTTAGCAGAATGCAGCCTTCCACCTGCTAGGGACTTAGCCTCCGGCATGTACCCAGGCTCGGGTAGCCCTGGGTAGGCCTGGCTCTCCCAGCCGCCTGGGACGGTCTCTCCCTCTCTCCTGGAACCCTGGGCCAGCCTGCCGCCTCAGGCTTAGCCCCCTGGGTCTCCTGGAAGTGTCGCCCTCTGGTAGACACTTAGCAGAATGCAGCCTTCCACCTGTTAGGGACTTAGCCTCTGGCTTTACCCAGGCTTGGGTAGCCCCAGCCCGGCCTGGCGCTCGCCGCAGGAAGGCCTCCTCGGGGGCTCCGGTTTTTTGGGGGTTTTTTTGTCAAAGTGTCTACGGAAGTGGAAGTTCTCTCAGGGGGAAGCTCCCCTCGGACCCTGCCCAGGAGGGTGAGCCCCGGCCCGGCTTGCCTCCCCTAGGCCCGCCCGCTCCGGAACCCGGTTCTCCCTGCAGACCCCGCCTCGGGGCAACCCTCCAGCTCCCCATCTCCCGGCAGCCGGGGTCAAATACAGCACCACCTCTTCCTTCCGCTGGCCCTCAAGAGTCCTCACCGCTCCCCCAGGCAGGCTTCCACGGGAGGCCGATCGGACCCCGCCATTAAGCCCCCTGACAAACGGCCGTCCCTGGAAGTCTCTCCGGGCCCGACTATTAAGCCCCACCGCCGACCCTCCGGGGCCGACTATTAAGCCCACTGCCAGAGATAGCACTCATGGGAATCTCTCTGGGCCCGACTATTAAGTCCAACTGTGACTTATGCTTGGAAATGTGACTTATGCTTGGAAATGTGACTTATGCTTGGAAATGTGACTTATGCTTGGAAATGTGACTTATGCTGGCAAATGTGACTTATGCTGGCAAATGTGACTTATGCTGGCAAATGTGACTTATGCTGGCAAATGTGACTTATGCTGGCAAATGTGACTTATGCTGGCAAATGTGACTTATGCTGGCAAATGTGACTTATGCTGGCAAATGTGACTTATGCTGGCAAATGTGACTTATGCTGGCAAATGTGACTTATGCTGGCAAATGTGACTTATGCTGGCAAATGTGACTTATGCTGGCAAATGTGACTTATGCTGGCAAATGTGACTTATGCTGGCAAATGTGACTTATGCTGGCAAATGTGACTTATGCTGGCAAATGTGACTTATGCTGGCAAATGTGACTTGTCCTCCCAAATGTGACTTATGCTGGGAAATGTGACTTGTCCTCCCAAATGTGACTTATGCTGGCAAATGTGACTTGTCCGCCCGAATGTGACTTATCCAGCTAAATGAGACTTCTCCCTAAGCTGAG
>NW_027440834.1:0-15000 GCF_031893055.1 Leptodactylus fuscus | reverse complement strand
CGGGCAGCTCTTCGCCCGCCTCAGTGCGCAGTCGTGGTCGAACCGCGTCCCCCCGGGGTCACGGTGCTTGGAGTAAGAACTCCGCGCCCGATTATCCGGCCTATGGACCGCACCGAAGATCCATCGGGGAATCTATTAAGATTTGCGCTGAGCGCCGCGGGACCGGGCGGACCGTTGCTGCGCAGGCTTCGCGGGGGAGGGGCGGAGAGGTTAAGGCGGTGACGTAGGCGAAGTGGGGCTTCGACCCGGTAGGCGAGGGGAGAGCCGTGGGCGGACTCAGCCGCATCCGGGATCTCTCTCACGACCTTAGCCGGACCCGGGTTCGGGCCTTCCTTCCTACGCGCTTGTCGCTCTCTCTCCGATACCCTTTAGACTCGTCCTCGCTCGGCTCTGCTTTTGGCGCCGGTGCGCCCCAGGAGGCGGGCGGCCGGCGTGGGACCGCCGGTCAGGGTTGGCCCCGGTGGTCGCTGCGGACCCCCGGCGGCCGGTCGACCGGGGAAACCCCCGTGGCCGCGCGCGTCGCCTGGTGCAGTGCGTGGGAAGAGGCGGGTGAGCCGTCTCTGCCGGTGTCACGGGGGCTTGTCACGCTGCTGCTGCCGCTCCTCTCTTTCCCGTCATCGCCAAGGCGGTCAGGCCGGGTGGCGGGGGTGATCTTCCGTTCCGGCGGGCGCCGGTTCGGGTCTTACGGAGGTGCGGAGGTCAACCTGTGCTCTCGGGCGTCGGGCCTCCCGAAGAGCCGGGGCTCGGGCGCGGAGCCCGGCCCGGATTCGGCGAGGAACCCTTTCGTTCGTAGGGGACGCCCGGTTTTCTGACACCTCGGGGGTCGGACGGGGCGAAGGCAAACTCTCTCTCGCCGATGTCCTGGGTCTGCCGCGGGCGCCCGCCCTGGGCGGGTGGCGCCGCGCCGGCCTTAAGCTTTTCCGCTACGCCGCTCCGGAGCTGAAGGGAAGGAAAGACCCCGCGCCTTAGCCGGCGCGGACCCCCTAGGTCCGGCCGAGCGAGGGTCCCTTCCCGCCGGGTCGGCGGCCGTCAGATCGATCGGTGGGTGACCCGCGGGTGACGGGTGACTCGTCCGAGGCTTGCCACGCGACGCGGAGGGGGCTTGTCTCGCAACCGGCGCGTCCTCGCTCTTTTCGCCCCCAGCGGAGATCCACTATCGGCGGCGTGAGAGCTGAGGTCGCAGGGACTTTGTCGGAGACGGATGTCCGAGGCCCTGGTACTCCGACTTTTGGTAAGCTAATTGACACGACCCGCTGTCTCGGACACGGTTCTTGACGGGGGTGTTCAAAAGTATGTCACAGAGAGAGTGTCACCTGTCCCATTACATGAAGACCAACTACTCAAAGTGTCCGACTTTGTGGAACTCCGGCCCGGATCCGGCCGTCAAATTCAACCTCATTCCGGTAGTGCCTTTTCCGCTCCGAGGCCTCCTCCGGGGCCGTCCGACGCCCGGTTCCACGGCGGGACCCCCGACACCGACTCGAGGTGGTACCCCTTTTTGCCGGCCGAGGTGCGCCGCCGCCGGCGTGAGGACGCCGCTCCCCGGTGTGAAAAACGGCCGCCGGAGGAATTTTGAAAGTTGAAAATTTGGCAAAGTGTCGACGGAAGTGCCAACCGCGCCGGCGGGGAGGCGCCCGTCGCCTCGCCCGGGATGGCGGCACCGGCGCCGGGTCGCCGCGCCTGCCAGCGGCCGCTAGTCTCCCCGGACGCCCGGGGGATTTCCCTTCCGCTCCCAGCGGCCGCAGTTCTCCTTCTGGTCCGCCTGGCGGCTGCCTCCGCCGGCTGCCAATCATCTCTCCCCGGCCGCCCGGGGGATTTCCCTTCTGCGCGCCTGTCAGCTCCTGCCAATCATCTCTCCCCGGCCGCCAAGGGGGATTTCCCTTCTGCGCGCCTGGCAGCTCCTGCCAATCATCTCTCCCCGGCCGCCCGGGGGATCTCGTTAAGGTCCGTGTTTCGTGGGGTTTTATTTCAAAGTTTGTCTTTTTTTTCCCCAAAGTGTCTAAGAGCCGATCGGCTCAGCGGGGGGCGCCCGTCGCCTCGCCCGGGATGGCGGCACCGGCGCCGGGTCGCCGTGCCTGCCAGCGGCCGCTCGGGGGATTTCCCTTCTGCGCGCCTGTCAGCTCCTGCCAATCATCTCTCCCCGGCCGCCCGGGGGATCTCTTATGGTCCGTGTTTTATGGGGGGTTTTTTTTGTGCGTTTGACCTTTTTTTCCCCCAAAGCGTCTAAGTGCCGATCGGCTCGGCGGGAGGCGCCCGCCTGAAAACTGCGGCTTGCCACGCGACCTGAAGAGGCTTGTCACGCAACCCGGGGGGGCGGTGCCCTCGCTCTGCCTCCCCCCCGCGGGGATCCGCCGTCGGCGGCCTGTGAGCAGAGTTCACTGGGACTTTGTCAGAGTCGGGTGTCCGATCCCCTGGTACTCTGACTTTTGGTAAGCTAATTGACAGGACTCGCTGTCTCGGACACGGTTCTTGACGGGGGTGTTCAAAAGTAGGTCACAGAGAGAGTGTCACCTGTCCCATTACATGAAGACCAACCACTCAAAGTGTCCGACTTTGTGGAACTCCGGCCCGGATCCGGCCGTCAAATTCAACCTCATTCCGGTAGTGCCTTTTCCGCTCCGAGGCCTCCTCCGGGGCCGTCCGACGCCCGGTTCCACGGCGGGACCCCCGACACCGACTCGAGGAGGTACCCCTTTTTGCCGGCCGAGGTGCGCCGCCGCCGGCGTGAGGACGCCGCTCCCCGGTGTGAAAAACGGCCGCCGGAGGAATTTTGAAAGTTGAAAATTTGGCAAAGTGTCGACGGAAGTGCCAACTGCGCCGGCGGGGAGGCGCCCGTCGCCTCGCCCGGGATGGCGGCACCGGCGCCGGGTCGCCGCGCCTGCCGCGGCCGCTAGTCTCCCCGGACGCCCGGGGGATTTCCCTTCCGCTCCCAGCGGCCGCAGTTCTCCTTCCGGTCCGCCTGGCGGCTGCCTCCGCCGGCTGCCAATCATCTCTCCGGATTTCCCTTCTGCGCGCCTGTCAGCTCCTGCAAATCCTCTCTCCCCGGCCGCTCGGGGAGGCGGGATCTCGCCCTCTGGTAGACGCTAGCAGCCTGCCACCTGCTAGGGACTCGGCCTCTGGCATTACCCAGGCTCCGGCAGCCCTGGGTCGGCCTGGCTTTTCCCAGCCGCCTGGGACGATCTCTCCCTCTGTCCTGGAACCCTGGGCCGGCCTGCCGCCTCAGGCTTAGCCCCCTGGGTCGCCTGGAAGTGGCGCCGCCTTGTGGACGAGCCGGGGAGAGCCGCTCTCCGTTGCCATCCGGTGGATTTTTAGCAAATTGCAGCTTTCCATAGCAAATTGCAGCCTTCCACCTGCTAGGGACTTAGCCTCCGGCATGTACCCAGGCTCGGGTAGCCCTGGGTAGGCCTGGCTTTCCCAGCCGCCTGGGACAATCTCTCCCTCTCTCCTGGAACCCTGGGCCAGCCTGCCGCCTCAGGCTTAGCCCCCTGGGTCGCCTGGAAGTGGTGCCCTCTTGGTAGACACTTAGCAGAATGCAGCCTGCCACCTGCTAGGGACTTAGCCTCTGGCTTTACCCAGGCTCGGGTAGCCCTGGGTCGGCCTGGCTTTCCCAGCCGCCTGGGACAATCTCTCCCTCTCTCCTGGAACCCTGGGCCGGCCTGCCGCCTCAGGCTTAGCCCCCTGGGTCGCCTGGAAGTGGCGCCGCCTTGTGGACGAGCCGGGGAGAGCCGCTCTCCGTTGCCATCCGGTGGATTTTTAGCAAATTGCAGCTTTCCATAGCAAATTGCAGCCTTCCACCTGCTAGGGACTTAGCCTCCGGCATGTACCCAGGCTCGGGTAGCCCTGGGTAGGCCTGGCTCTCCCAGCCGCCTGGGACGGTCTCTCCCTCTCTCCTGGAACCCTGGGCCAGCCTGCCGCCTCAGGCTTAGCCCCCTGGGTCTCCTGGAAGTGTCGCCCTCTGGTAGACACTTAGCAGAATGCAGCCTGCCACCTGCTAGGGACTTAGCCTCTGGCTTTACCCAGGCTCGGGTAGCCCTGGGTCGGCCTGGCTTTCCCAGCCGCCTGGGACAATCTCTCCCTCTCTCCTGGAACCCTGGGCCGGCCTGCCGCCTCAGGCTTAGCCCCCTGGGTCGCCTGGAAGTGGCGCCGCCTTGTGGACGAGCTGGGGAGAGCCGCTCTCCGTTGCCATCCGGTGGATTTTTAGCAAATTGCAGCTTTCCATAGCAAATTGCAGCCTTCCACCTGCTAGGGACTTAGCCTCCGGCATGTACCCAGGCTCTGGTAGCCCTGGGTAGGCCTGGCTTTCCCAGCCGCCTGGGACAAATCTCTCCCTCTCTCCTGGAACCCTGGGCCAGCCTGCCGCCTCAGGCTTAGCCCCCTGGGTTGCCTGGAAGTGGTGCCCTCTTGGTAGACACTTAGCAGAATGCAGCCTGCCACCTGCTAGGGACTTAGCCTCTGGCTTTACCCAGGCTCGGGTAGCCCTGGGTCGGCCTGGCTTTCCCAGCCGCCTGGGACAATCTCTCCCTCTCTCCTGGAACCCTGGGCCGGCCTGCCGCCTCAGGCTTAGCCCCCTGGGTCGCCTGGAAGTGGCGCCGCCTTGTGGACGAGCCGGGGAGAGCCGCTCTCCGTTGCCATCCGGTGGATTTTTAGCAAATTGCAGCTTTCCATAGCAAATTGCAGCCTTCCACCTGCTAGGGACTTAGCCTCCGGCATGTACCCAGGCTCGGGTAGCCCTGGGTAGGCCTGGCTTTCCCAGCCGCCTGGGACGATCTCTCCTTCTTCTCCTGGAACCCTGGGCCAGCCTGCCGCCTCAGGCTTAGCCCCCTGGGTTGCCTGGAAGTGGTGCCCTCTTGGTAGACACTTAGCAGAATGCAGCCTGCCACCTGCTAGGGACTTAGCCTCTGGCTTTACCCAGGCTCGGGTAGCCCTGGGTCGGCCTGGCTTTCCCAGCCGCCTGGGACAATCTCTCCCTCTCTCCTGGAACCCTGGGCCGGCCTGCCGCCTCAGGCTTAGCCCCCTGGGTCGCCTGGAAGTGGCGCCGCCTTGTGGACGAGCCGGGGAGAGCCGCTCTCCGTTGCCATCCGGTGGATTTTTAGCAAATTGCAGCTTTCCATAGCAAATTGCAGCCTTCCACCTGCTAGGGACTTAGCCTCCGGCATGTACCCAGGCTCGGGTGGCCCTGGGTAGGCCTGGCTTTCCCAGCCGCCTGGGTCAATCTCTCCCTCTCTCCTGGAACCCTGGGCCAGCCTGCCGCCTCAGGCTTAGCCCCCTGGGTCTCCTGGAAGTGTCGCCCTCTGGTAGACACTTAGCAGAATTCAGCCTGCCGCCTGCTAGGGACTCAGCCTCCGGCATGTACCCAGGCTCGGGTAGCCCTGGCTTTCCCAGCCGCCTGGGACAATCTCTCCCTCTCTCCTGGAACCCTGGGCCAGCCTGCCGCCTCAGGCTTAGCCCCCTGGGTCGCCTGGAAGTGGTGCCCTCTCGGTAGACACTTGGCAGCATGCAGCCTGCCACCTGCTAGGGACTTAGCCTCTGGCTTTACCCAGGCTCGGGTAGCCCTGGGTCGGCCTGGCTTTCCCAGCCGCCTGGGACGATCTCTCCCTCTCTCTCCTGGAACCCTGGGCCGGCCTGCCGCCTCAGGCTTAGCCCCCTGGGTCGCCTGGAAGTGGCGCCGCCTTGTGGACGAGCCGGGGAGAGCGGCTCTCCGTTGCCATCCGGTGGATTTTTAGCAGAATGCAGCCTGCAACCCGAGTGCTGGCGCCGCCTTGTGGACGAGCCGGGGACTGCGGCTCTCCGTTGCCATCCGGTGGATTTTTAGCAGATTGCAGCCTTCCACCTGCTAGGGACTTAGCCTCCGGCATGTGCCCAGGCTCGGGTAGCCCTGGGTAGGCCTGGCTTTCCCAGCCGCCTGGGACGATCTCTCCCTCTTCTCCTGGAACCCTGGGCCAGCCTGCCGCCTCAGGCTTAGCCCCCTGGGTTGCCTGGAAGTGGTGCCCTCTCGGTAGACACTTAGCAGAACGCAGCCTGCCGCCTGCTAGGGACTTATCCTCTGGCTTTACCCAGGCTGGGGTGGCCCTGGGTCGGCCTGGCTTTTTTCCCAGCCGCCTGGGACAATCTCTCCCTCTCTCCATGAACCCTGGGCCGGCCTGCCGCCTCAGACTTCCCCTTCCGCTCCGAGCGGCCGCAGTTCTCGTTCTGGTCCGCCTGGCAGCTACCTCCGCCGGCTGCCAATCATCTCTCTCTCTCTCTCCCCCCGGCCGCCCGGGGGAACTTCCCTTCTGCGCGCGCCTGGCAGCTACCTCCGCCTGCCAATCATCTCTCCCCCGGCCCTCCCGGGGGACCTCCCTTCTGCGCCGGCCGGCCGGCCGGCCGGCTGCAGTTCTCACTGGTCCGTGTTGTATGGGGTTTATTAAAATGTCGGTCTTTTTCCCCCAAAGTGTCTAAAAGTGCCGATCGGCTCGGCGGGAGGCGCCCGTCGCCTCCCCCGGGATGGCGGCACCGGCGCCCTCTCGCCGTACCTGCCAGCGGCCGCTCGTCTCCCCTGGCCCGCGCCGGGGGATTTCCCTTCTGCTCGGAGCGGCCGCAGTTCTCCTTCTGGTCCGCCTGGCGGCTGCCTCCGCCTGCTGCCAATCATCTCTCCCCGGCCGCACAGGGGGACTTCCCTTCTGCGCGCCTGGCAGCTCCTGCCAATCATCTCTCCCCGGCCGCCCGGGGGATCTCACCGAGGTCCGTGTTTCGTGGGGTTTTATTTCAAAGTTTGCCTTTTTTATTTTTTATTTTTTTCCCCAAAGTGTCCAAGAGCCGATCGGCTCAGCGGGGGGCGCCCGTCGCCTCGCCCGGGATGGCGGCACCGGCGCCCTCTCGCCGTACCTGCCAGCGGCCGCTCGTCTCCCCTGGCCCGCCCGGGGGATTTCCCTTCTGCTCGGAGCGGCCGCAGTTCTCATTCTAGCGCGCAGGGCAGCTCCTGCCAATCATCTCTCCCTTCCGCGACCAGCCGGAAGCGGTTCTCATTGGTCCGTGTTTCGTTGGTTATTTATTTTTCAAAGTTTGACTTTTTCTTTTTTTTTTCCCCAAAAGTGTCTAAAAGTGCCGATTGGCTCGGCGGGAAGCGCCCGCCTGAAAACCGAGGCTTGCCACGCGACCTAAAGAGGCTTGTCTCGCAACTCGGGGGGGGCGGTGCCCTCGCTCTGCCTCCCCCCCGCAGGGATCCGCCGTCGGCGGCCTGTCAGCAGAGTTCACTGGGACTTTGTCAGAGTCGGGTGTCCGATGCCCTGGTACTCTGACTTTTGGTAAGCTAATTGACAGCACACGCTGTCTCTCGGACACGGTTCTTGACGGGGGTGTTCAAAAGTAGGTCACAGAGAGAGTGTCACCTGTCCCATTACATGAAGACCAACCACTCAAAGTGTCCGACTTTGTGGAACTCCGGCCCGGATCCGGCCGTCAAATTCAACCTCATTCCGGTAGTGCCTTTTCGGCTCCGAGGCCTCCTCCGGGGCCGTCCGACGCCCGGTTCCACGGCGGGACCCCCGACACCGACTCGAGGTGGTACCCCTTCGTGCCGGCCGAGGCGCGCCGCCGCCGGCGTGAGGGCGCCGCTCCCCGGAGTGAAACACGGCCGCCGGAGGAATTTTGAAAGTTGAAAATTTGACTAAGTGTCGACGGAAGTGCCATATGCGCCGGGCGGGAGGCGCCCGTCGCCTCGCCCGGGATGGCGGCGCCGGCGCCGGCTCGCCGCGCCTGCCAGAGGCCGCTCGTCTCCCCGGAGGCCCGGGGGATTTCCCTTCTGCTCGGAGCGGCCGCAGTTCTCCTTCTGGTCCGCCTGGCAGCTACCTCCGCCGGCTGCCAATCATCTCTCTCCCCGGCCCGGGGGGGACGACTCTCCCTTCTGCGCGTGCGCGCCTGTCAGCTCCTGCAAATCGTCTCTCCCGCCGCCCGCCGAGGGTGACTTCCCTTCTGCGCGTGCGCGCCTGTCAGCTCCTGCCAATCATCTCTCCTCTCTCCCCGCGGCCGCCCGGGGACTTTCCCTTCTGCGCGCGCGCGTGCGCGCCTGTCAGCTCCTGCAAATCGTCTCTCCCCCCGGCCGCCAAGGGGGATTTCCCTTCTGCGTGCGCGCCTGTCAGCTCCTGCAAATCCTCTCTCCCCGGCCGCTCGGGGAGGCGGGATCTCGCCCTCTGGTAGACGCTAGCAGCCTGCCACCTGCTAGGGACTCGGCCTCCGGCATTACCCAGGCAACGGCAGCCCTGGGTCGGCCTGGCTTTTTCCCAGCCGCCCGGGACGATCTCTCCCTCTCTCCTGGAACCCTGGGCCGGCCTGCCGCCCTCAGGCTTAGCCCCCTGGGTCGCCCGGAAGTGGCGCCGCCTTGTGGACGAGCCGGGGAGAGCGGCTCTACGTTGCCATCCGGTGGATTTTTAGCAAATTGCAGCTTTCCATAGCAAATTGCAGCTTTCCATAGCAAATTGCAGCTTTCCACCTGCTAGGGACTTATCCTCTGGCTTTACCCAGGCTGGGGTGGCCCTGGGTCGGCCTGGCTTTTTTTCCCAGCCGCCTGGGACGATCTCTCCCTCTCTCCTGGAACCCCGGGCCGGCCTGCCGCCCTCAGGCTTAGCCCCCTGGGTCTCCTGGAAGTGTCTCCCTCTGGAAGTCACTTAGCAGAACGCAGCCTGCCGCCTGCTAGGGACTTAGCCTCTGGCTTTACCCAGGCTAGGGTAGCCCTGGGTCGGCCTGGCTTTTTTCCCAGCCGCCCGGGACGATCTCTCCCTCTCTCCTGGAACCCTGGGCCGGCCTGCCGCCCTCAGGCTTAGCCCCCTGGGTCGCCTGGAAGTGGCGCCGCCTTGTGGACAAGCGGGGGAGAGCGGCTCTCCGTTGCCATCCGGTGGATTTTTAGCAGAATGCAGCCTGCAACCCGAGTGCTGGCGCCGCCTTGTGGACGAGCCGGGGACCGCGGCTCTCCGTTGCCATCCGGTGGATTTTTAGCAGAATGCAGCCTTCCACCTGCTAGGGACTTAGCCTCCGGCATGTATCCAGGCTCGGGTAGCCCTGGGTAGGCCTGGCTTTCCCAGCCGCCTGGGACAATCTCTCCCTCTCTCCTGGAGCCCATGGCCGGCCTGCCGCCCTCAGGCTTAGCCCCCTGGGTTTCCTGGAAGCGTCTACCTCTGGTAGACACTTAGCAGAATGCAGCCTTCCACCTGCTAGGGACTTAGCCTCCGGCATCTACCCAGGCTCGGGTAGCCCTGGGTAGGCTTGGCTTTCCCAGCCGCCTGGGACCATCTCTCCCTCTCTCCTGGAACCCTGGGCCGGCCTGCCGCCCTCAGGCTTAGCCCCCTGGGTCGCCTGGAAGTGGCGCCGCCTTGTGGACAAGCGGGGGAGAGCGGCTCTACGTTGCCATCCGGTGGACTTTTAGCAGAATGCAGCCTGCAACCCGAGTGCTGGCGCCGCCTTGTGGACGAGCCGGGGACTGCGGCTCTCCGTTGCCATCCGGTGGATTTTTAGCAGATTGCAGCCTTCCACCTGCAAGGGACTCAGCCTCCGGCATGTACCCAGGCTCGGGTAGCCCTGGGTAGGCCTGGCTTTCCCAGCCGCCTGGGACGATCTCTCCCTCTCTCCTGGAACCCTGGGCCGGCCTGCCGCCCTCAGGCTTAGCCCCCTGGGTCGCCTGGAAGTGGCGCCGCCTTGTGGACAAGCGGGGGAGAGCGGCTCTCCGTTGCCATCCGGTGGATTTTTAGCAGAATGCAGCCTGCAACCCGAGTGCTGGCGCCGCCTTGTGGACGAGCCGGGGACCGCGGCTCTCCGTTGCCATCCGGTGGATTTTTAGCAGATTGCAGCCTTCCACCTGCTAGGGACTTAGCCTCCGGCATGTACCCAGGCTCGGGTAGCCCTGGGTAGGCCTGGCTTTTTTCCCAGCCGCCTGGGACGAACTCTCCCTCTCTCCTGGAACCCTGGGCCGGCCTGCCGCCCTCAGGCTTAGCCCCCTGGGTCTCCTGGAAGTGTCTCCCTCTGGAAGTCACTTAGCAGAACGCAGCCTGCCGCCTGCTAGGGACTTAGCCTCTGGCTTTACCCAGGCTAGGGTAGCCCTGGGTCGGCCTGGCTTTTTTCCCAGCCGCCTGGGACGATCTCTCCCTCTCTCCTGGAACCCTGGGCCAGCCTGCCGCCTCAGGCTTAGCCCCCTGGGTTGCCTGGAAGTGGTGCCCTCTTGGTAGACACTTAGCAGATTGCAGCCTTCCACCTGCTAGGGACTTAGCCTCTGGCATTACCCAGGCTCGGGTCGGCCTGGCTGTCCCAGCCGCCTGGGACGATCTCTCCCTCTCTCCTGGAACCCTGGGCCGGCCTGCCGCCCTCAGGCTTAGCCCCCTGGGTCGCCTGGAAGTGGCGCCGCCTTGTGGACAAGCGGGGGAGAGCGGCTCTCCGTTGCCATCCGGTGGATTTTTAGCAGAATGCAGCCTGCAACCCGAGTGCTGGCGCCGCCTTGTGGACGAGCCGGGGACTGCGGCTCTCCGTTGCCATCCGGTGGATTTTTAGCAGATTGCAGCCTTCCACCTGCTAGGGACTTAGCCTCTGGCATTACCCAGGCTCGGGTAGGCCTGGCTTTCCCAGCCGCCTGGGACCATCTCTCCCTCCCTCCTGGAACCCATGGCCAGCCTGCCGCCTCAGGCTTAGCCCCCTGGGTCTCCTGGAAGTGTCGCCCTCTGGTAGACACTTAGCAGAACGCAGCCTTCCACCTGTTAGGGACTTAGCCTCCGGCATGTACCCAGGCTCGGGTAGCCCTGGGTAGGCCTGGCTCTCCCAGCCGCCTGGGACGGTCTCTCCCTCTCTCCTGGAACCCTGGGCCAGCCTGCCGCCTCAGGCTTAGCCCCCTGGGTCTCCTGGAAGTGTCGCCCTCTGGTAGACACTTAGCAGAATGCAGCCTTCCACCTGCTAGGGACTTAGCCTCCGGCATGTACCCCGGCTCGGGTAGCCCTGGGTAGGCCTGGCTCTCCCAGCCGCCTGGGACGGTCTCTCCCTCTCTCCTGGAACCCTGGGCCAGCCTGCCGCCTCAGGCTTAGCCCCCTGGGTCTCCTGGAAGTGTCTCCCTCTGGAAGACACTTAGCAGAACGCAGCCTGCCACCTGCTAGGGACTTAGCCTCTGGCTTTACCCAGGCTTGGGTAGCCCTGGGTCGGCCTGGCTTTTTTCCCAGCCGCCCGGGACGATCTCTCCCTCTCTCCTGGAACCCTGGGCCGGCCTCCCACCTCAGGCTTAGCCCCCTGGGTCGCCTGGAAGTGGCGCCGCCTTGTGGATGAGCCGGGGAGAGCGGCTCTACGTTGCCATCCGGTGGATTTTTAACAGAATGCAGCCTGCAACCCGAGTGCTGGCGCCGCCTTGTGGACGAGCCGGGGACTGCGGCTCTCCGTTGCCATCCGGTGGATTTTTAGCAGATTGCAGCCTGCCAGCTGCTAGGGACTAAGTCTCTGGCGTTACCCAGGCTCGGGTAGCCCTGGCTTTCCCAGCCGCCTGGGACAATCTCTCCCTCCCTCCTGGAACCCATGGCCGGCCTGCCGCCCTCAGGCTTAGCCCCCTGGGTCTCCTGGAAGTGTCTCCCTCTGGAAGACACTTAGCAGAACGCAGCCTGCCACCTGCTAGGGACTTAGCCTCTGGCTTTGCCCAGGCTCGGGTAGCCCTGGGTCGGCCTGGCTTTTTTCCCAGCCGCCCGGGACGATCTCTCCCTCCCTCCTGGAACCCATGGCCAGCCTGCCGCCTCAGGCTTAGCCCCCTGGGTCTCCTGGAAGTGTCGCCCTCTGGTAGACACTTAGCAGAATGCAGCCTTCCACCTGCTAGGGACTTAGCCTCCGGCATGTACCCCGGCTCGGGTAGCCCTGGGTAGGCCTGGCTCTCCCAGCCGCCTGGGACGGTCTCTCCCTCTCTCCTGGAACCCTGGGCCAGCCTGCCGCCTCAGGCTTAGCCCCCTGGGTCTCCTGGAAGTGTCGCCCTCTGGTAGACACTTAGCAGAATGCAGCCTTCCACCTGCTAGGGACTTAGCCTCCGGCATGTACCCCGGCTCGGGTAGCCCTGGGTAGGCCTGGCTCTCCCAGCCGCCTGGGACGGTCTCTCCCTCTCTCCTGGAACCCTGGGCCAGCCTGCCGCCTCAGGCTTAGCCCCCTGGGTCTCCTGGAAGTGTCGCCCTCTGGTAGACACTTAGCAGAATGCAGCCTTCCACCTGCTAGGGACTTAGCCTCCGGCATGTACCCAGGCTCGGGTAGCCCTGGGTAGGCCTGGCTCTCCCAGCCGCCTGGGACGGTCTCTCCCTCTCTCCTGGAACCCTGGGCCAGCCTGCCGCCTCAGGCTTAGCCCCCTGGGTCTCCTGGAAGTGTCGCCCTCTGGTAGACACTTAGCAGAATGCAGCCTTCCACCTGTTAGGGACTTAGCCTCTGGCTTTACCCAGGCTTGGGTAGCCCCAGCCCGGCCTGGCGCTCGCCGCAGGAAGGCCTCCTCGGGGGCTCCGGTTTTTTGGGGGTTTTTTTGTCAAAGTGTCTACGGAAGTGGAAGTTCTCTCAGGGGGAAGCTCCCCTCGGACCCTGCCCAGGAGGGTGAGCCCCGGCCCGGCTTGCCTCCCCTAGGCCCGCCCGCTCCGGAACCCGGTTCTCCCTGCAGACCCCGCCTCGGGGCAACCCTCCAGCTCCCCATCTCCCGGCAGCCGGGGTCAAATACAGCACCACCTCTTCCTTCCGCTGGCCCTCAAGAGTCCTCACCGCTCCCCCAGGCAGGCTTCCACGGGAGGCCGATCGGACCCCGCCATTAAGCCCCCTGACAAACGGCCGTCCCTGGAAGTCTCTCCGGGCCCGACTATTAAGCCCCACCGCCGACCCTCCGGGGCCGACTATTAAGCCCACTGCCAGAGATAGCACTCATGGGAATCTCTCTGGGCCCGACTATTAAGTCCAACTGTGACTTATGCTTGGAAATGTGACTTATGCTTGGAAATGTGACTTATGCTTGGAAATGTGACTTATGCTTGGAAATGTGACTTATGCTGGCAAATGTGACTTATGCTGGCAAATGTGACTTATGCTGGCAAATGTGACTTATGCTGGCAAATGTGACTTATGCTGGCAAATGTGACTTATGCTGGCAAATGTGACTTATGCTGGCAAATGTGACTTATGCTGGCAAATGTGACTTATGCTGGCAAATGTGACTTATGCTGGCAAATGTGACTTATGCTGGCAAATGTGACTTATGCTGGCAAATGTGACTTATGCTGGCAAATGTGACTTATGCTGGCAAATGTGACTTATGCTGGCAAATGTGACTTATGCTGGCAAATGTGACTTATGCTGGCAAATGTGACTTATGCTGGCAAATGTGACTTGTCCTCCCAAATGTGACTTATGCTGGGAAATGTGACTTGTCCTCCCAAATGTGACTTATGCTGGCAAATGTGACTTGTCCGCCCGAATGTGACTTATCCAGCTAAATGAGACTTCTCCCTAAGCTGAGCTCCAGGGAGGGTAGCTGGTAGACTGGGGGCTTAATCTTCAGCTTCTACCGGGCTTATGGAGCCCTGAGTCGGCCTGGCTCTCCCAGCCGCCGGGGACAATCTCTCCCTCTCTCCTGGAACCCTGGGCCAGCCTGCCGCCTCAGGCTCGCCCCCCTGGGTCTCCTGGAAGTGGCGCCGCCTTGTGGACGAGCCGGGGAGAGCGGCTCTCCGTTGCCATCCGGTGGAATTTTAGCAGAATGCAGCCTGCAACCTGAATGCTGGCGCCGCCTTGTGGACAAGCCGGGGAGCGCGCCTCTCCGTTGCCATCCGGTGGATTTTTAGCAGATTGCAGCCTTCCACCTGCTAGGGACTTAGCCTCCGGCGTTACCCAGGCTCGGGTAGCCCTGGGTAGGCCTGGCTTTCCCAGCCGCCTGGGACAATCTCTCCCTCTCTCCTGGAACCCTGGGCCTGCCTGCCGCCTCAGGCTTAGCCCCCTGGGTTGCCTGGAAGTGGTGCCCTCTTGGTAGACACTTAGCAGAATGCAGCCTGCCACCTGCTAGGGACTGAGCCTCCGGCATTACCCAGGCTCGGGTAGCCCTGGGTAGGCCTGGCTCTCCCAGCCGCCTGGGACAATCTCTCCCTCTCTCCTGGAACCCTGGGCCAGCCTGCCGCCTCAGGCTCGCCCCCCTGGGTCTCCTGGAAGTGGCGCCGCCTTGTGGACGAGCCGGGGAGAGCGGCTCTCCGTTGCCATCCGGTGGATTTTTAGCAGAATGCAGCCTGCAACCTGAATGCTGGCGCCGCCTTGTGGACAAGCCGGGGAGCGCGCCTCTCCGTTGCCATCCGGTGGATTTTTAGCAGATTGCAGCCTTCCACCTGCTAGGGACTTAGCCTCCGGCGTTACCCAGGCTCGGGTAGCCCTGGGTAGGCCTGGCTTTCCCAGCCGCCTGGGACAATCTCTCCCTCTCTCCTGGAACCCTGGGCCTGCCTGCCGCCTCAGGCTTAGCCCCCTGGGTTGCCTGGAAGTGGTGCCCTCTTGGTAGACACTTAGCAGAATTCAGCCTGCCGCCTGCTAGGGACTCAGCCTCCGGCATGTACCCAGGCTCGGGTAGCCCTGGCTTTCCCAGCCGCCTGGGACAATCTCTCCCTCTCTCCTGGAACCCATGGCCGGCCTGCCGCCTCAGGCTCGCCCCCCTGGGTTTCCTGGAAGTGGAGCCGCCTTGTGGACAAGCCGGGGAGCGCGGCTCTCCGTTGCCATCCGGTGGATTTTTAGCAGATTGCAGCCTGCCACCTGCTAGGGACTTAGTCTCTGGCGTTACCCAGGCTCGGGTAGCCCTGCCTTTTCCCAGCCGCCTGGGACAATCTCTCCCTCTCTCCTGGAACCCATGGCCGGCCTGCCGCCTCAGGCTCGGCCCCCTGGGTCTCCTGGAAGTGTCTCCCTCTGGTAGACACTTAGCAGAATGCAGCCTGCCACCTGCTAGGGACTTGGCCTCTGGCTTCACCCAGGCTGGGGTGGCCCCGGGTCGGCCCGGCTTCTCGGCCTTCAGGGACAATCTCA
>NW_027440833.1:0-58700 GCF_031893055.1 Leptodactylus fuscus | reverse complement strand
CCCCACCCTGCACATATATATGCGCGCACATATATATGCGCGCACATATATATGCGCGCACATGTATATGCGCGCACATATATATGCGCGCACATATATATGCACCCCACCCTGCACATATATATGCGCGCACATAAATATGCGCGCACATAAATTTGCGCGCACATGTATATGCGCGCACATATATATGCGCGCACATATTTATGCGCGCACATAAATATGCGCGCACATATATACGCACCCCACCCTGCACATATATATGCGCGCACATATATATGCGCGCACATATATATGCGCGCACATATATATGCGCGCACATATATATGCACCCCACCCTGCACATATATATGCGCGCACATATATATATGCACGCACATATATATGCGCGCACATATATATGCGCGCACATATATATGCACCCCACCCTGCACATATATATGCGCGCACATATACATGCACCCCACCCTGCACATATATATGAGCGCACATATATATGCGCGCACATATATATGCGCGCACATATATATGCGCGCACATATATATGCGCGCACATATATACGCACCCCACCCTGCACATATATATGCGCGCACATATATATGCGCGCACATATATATGCACCCCACCCTGCACATGTATATGCGCGCACATAAATATGCGCGCACATAAATATGCGCGCACATATATATGCGCGCACATATATATGCGCGCACATATATGTGCGCGCAGATATATATGCGCGCACATATATAGGCACCCCACCCTGCACATATATATGCGCACACATATATATGCGCGCACATATATATGCGCGCACATATATATGCGCGCACATATATATGCGCGCACATATATATGCGCGCACATATATATATGCACCCCACCCTGCACATATATATGCGCGCACATAAATATGCGCGCACATAAATATGCGCGCACATATATATGCACCCCACCCTGCATATATATATGCGCGCACATATATATGCGCGCACATAAATATGCGCGCACATATATATGCGCGCACATATATATGCACGCACATGTATATGCGCGCACATATATAGGCACCCCACCCTGCACATATATATGCGCGCACATATATATGCGCGCACATATATATGCGCGCACATATATATGCGCGCACATATATATGCGCACACATATATATGCGCACACATATATATGCACCCCACCCTGCACATATATACGCGCGCACATATATATGCGCGCACATAAATATGCGCGCACATATGTACACACCCCACCCTGCACATATATATGCGCGCACATATACATGTACACCACCCTGCACATATATATGAGCGCACATATATATGCGCGCACATATATATGCACCCCACCCTGCACATATATATGCGCGAACATAAATATGCGCGCACATAAATATGCGCGCACATATATATGCGCGCACATATATAAGCGAGCACATATATATGCGCGCACATATATAGGCACCCCACCCTGCACATATATATGCGCACATATAGATGCGCGCACATATATATGCGCGCACATATATATACGCGCCCCACCCTGCACATATATATGCGCGCACATATATATGCGCGCACATATATATGCGCGCACATATATATGCACGCACATATATATGCAACCACCCTGCACAAATATATGCACGCACATAAATATGCGCGCACATAAATATGCGCGCACATAAATATTCGCGCACATATATATGCGTGCACATATATATGCGTGCACATAAATATGCGCGCACATATATACACACCCCACCCTGCACATATATATGTGCGCACATATACATGCACCCCACCCTGCACATATATATGCGCGCACATATATATGCGCGCACGTATATATGCGCGCACGTATATATGCGCGCACGTATGTATGCGCGCACGTATATATGCGCGCACATATATATGCGCGCACATATATACGCACCCCACCCTGCACATATATATGCGCGCACATATATATGCGCGCACATAAATATGCGCGCACATATATACACACCCCACCCTGCACATATATATGCGCGCACATATACATGCACTCCCACCCTGCACATATATATGCGCGCACATATATATGCACGCACATATATATGCACCCCACCCTGCACATATATATGCGCGCACATATATATGCACCCCACCCTGCACATATATATGGGCGCACATATATATGCGCACACATATATATGCACCCCACCCTGCTCATATATATGCGCGCACATATATATGCGTGCACATATATATGGGCGCACATATATATGCGCCCCACCCTGCACATACATATGCGCACACATATATGTGCACCCCACATTGCACATATATATGCACGCACATATTTATGAGCGCACATATATATGCACCCCACCCTGCACATATATATGCGCGCACATATATATGCGCGCACATATATATGCGCGCACATATATATGCGCGCACATATATATGCACCCCACCCTGCACATATATATGCGCGCACATAAATATGCACGCACATAAATTTGCGCGCACATGTATATGCGCGCACATATATATGCGCGCACATATTTATGCGCGCACATAAATATGCGCGCACATATATACGCACCCCACCCTGCACATATATATGCGCGCACATATATATGCGCGCACATATATATATGCGCGCACATATATATGCGCGCACATATATATGCGCACACATATATATGCACCCCACCCTGCACATATATATGCGCGCACATATATATGCGCGCACATAAATATGCGCGCACATATGTACACACCCCACCCTGCACATATATATGCGCGCACATATACATGCACCCCACCCTGCACATATATATGCGCGCACATATATATGCGCGCACATAAATATGCGCGCACATATGTACACACCCCACCCTGCACATATATATGCGCGCACATATACATGCACCCCACCCTGCACATATATATGCGCGCACATATATATGCGCGCACATATATACGCACCCCACCCTGCACATATATATGCGCGTACATATATATGCGTGCACATATATATGCACCCCACCCTGCACATATATATGCGCGCACATATATATGCGCGCACATATATGTGCGCGCAGATATATACGCGCGCACATATATAGGCACCCCACCCTGCACATATATATGCGCACACATATATATGCGCGCACATATATATGCGCGCACATATATATGCGCGCACATATATATGCGCGCACATATATATACGCGCCCCCACCCTGCACATATATATGCGCGCACATATACATGCGCGCACATATATATGCGCGCACATATATATGCGTGCACATATATATGCGCTCACATATATATGCGCGCACATATATATGCTCCCCACCCTGCACATATATATGCGCGCACATAAATATGCGCGCACAAATATACGCTCCCCACCCTGCACATATATATGCGCGCACATATATATGCGCCCCACCCTGCACATACATATGCGCACACATATATGTGCACCCCACATTGCACATATATATGCACGCACACATTTATGCGCGCACATATATATGCGCGCACATATATATGCACCCCACCCTGCACATATATATGCGCGCACATATATATGCGCGCACATATATATGCACCCCACCCTGCACATATATATGCGCGCACATAAATATGCGCGCACATAAATTTGCGCGCACATATATATGCGCGCACATATGTATGCGCGCACATATTTATGCGCGCACATAAATATGCGCGCACATATATACGCACCCCACCCTGCACATATATTTGCGCGCACATATATGTGTGCGCACATATATATATGCGCGCACATATATATGCGCGCACATAAATATGCGCGCACATATATACACACCCCACCCTGCACATATATATGTGCGCACATATACATGCACCCCACCCTGCACATATATATGCGCGCACATATATATGCGCGCACGTATATATGCGCGCACATATATATGCGCGCACATATATACGCACCCCACCCTGCACATATATATGCGCGCACATATATATGCGCGCACATATATATGCGCGCACATATATATGCACCCCACCCTGCACACATATATGCGCGCACATATATATGCGCGCACATATATATGCACGCACATATATATGCGCGCACATATATATACGCGCCCCACCCTGCACATATATATGCGCGCACATATATATGCGCCCACCCTGCACATATATATGCACGCACAAATATATGCGCGCACATATATATGCGCGCACATATATATGCGCGCACATATATATGCGCGCACATATATATGCGTGCACATATATAGGCACCCTACCCTGCACATATATATGCGCGCACATATATATATGCGCGCACATATATATGCGCGCACATATATATGCGCGCACATATATATGCGCGCACATATATATGCGCGCACATATATATGTGCGCACATATATATGCGCGCACATATATATGCGCCCACCCTGCACATATATATGCACGCACAAATATATGCGCGCACATATATATGCGCGCACATATATATGCGCGCACATATATACGCACCCCACCCTGCACATATATATGCGCGCACATATATATGCGCGCACATATATATGCACACCACCCTGCACATATATATGCGCTCACATAAATATGCGCGCACATAAATATGCGCGCACATATATTTGCGCGCACGTATATATGCGCGCACATAAATATGCGCGCACATATATACACACCCCACCCTGCACATATATATGTGCGCACATATACATGCACCCCACCCTGCACATATATATGCACGCACATATATATGCGCGCACATATATATGCGCGCACATATATATGCGCGCACATATATACGCACCCCACCCTGCAGATATATATGCGCGCACATATATATGCGCGCACATATATATGCACCCCACCCTGCACACATATATGCGCGCACATATATATGCACCCCACCCTGCACATATATATGCGCGCACATATATATGCGCGCACATAAATATGCGCGCACATATATACACACCCCACCCTGCACATATATATGCGTGCACATATATATGCGCGCACATATATATGCACGCACATATATATGCGCGCACATATATATGCGCGCAAATGTATATGAACCCCACCCTACACATATATATGCGCGCATATATATATGCACGCACATATATATGCACCCCACCCTGCACATATATATGCGAGCCCATATATATGCGCGCACATAAATATGAACGCACATATATACGCACCCCACCCTGCACATATATATGCGCGCACATATATATGCGCGCACATATATATGCGCGCACATATATATGTGCGCACAAATATATGCGCGCACATATATATACGCGCACACATATATATGCGCGAACATATATATGCGCAAACATATATATGCGCGAACATATGTATGCGCGAACATATATATGCGCGAACATATATACGCACCCCACCCTGCACATATATATGCGCGCACATATATATGTGTGCACATAAATATGCGCGCACATATATACGCACCCCACCCTGCACATATGTATGCGCGCAAATATATATGCTCGCACATATACATGCACCCTACCCTGCACATATATATGCGCGCACATATATATGCGCGCACATATATATGCGCGCACATATTTATGCGCGCACATATATATGCGCGCACATATATATGCGAGCACATATATATGCACCCCAACCTGCACATATACATGCGCGCACATATATATGCGCGCACATAAATATGCGCGCACATATATATGCGCGCACATAAATATGCGCGCACATATATACGCACCCCACCCTGCACATATATATGCGCGCACATATATATGCGTGCACATATATATGTGCGCACATATATATGCGCGCACATATATATGCGCGCACATATATATGCTCCCCACCCTGCACATATATATGCGCGTACATATATATGCGCGCACATATATATGCACCCCAACCTGCACATATATATGCGCGCACATATATATGCGCGCTCATATATATGCGCCCCACCCTGCACATAAATATGCGCACCCCACATTGCACATATATATGCACGCACATATTTATGCGCGAACATATATATGCGCGCACATATATATGCACCCCACCCTGCACATATATATGCACGCACATATATGCGCGCACATATATATGCGCGCACATATATATGCGCGCACATATATATGCACCCCATCCTGCACATATATATGCGCGCACATAAATATGCGCGCACATAAATTTGCGCGCACATATATATGCGCGCACATATATATGCGCGCACATATTTATGCGCGCACATAAATATGCGCGCACATATATACGCACCCCACCCTGCACATATATATGCGCGCACATATATATGCGCGCACATATACATGCACCCTACCCTGCACATATATGTGCGCGCACATATATATGGGCGCACATATATATGCGCACAAATATATATGCACCCCACCCTGCACATATATATGCGCGCATATATATATGCACCCCAACCTGCACATATATATGCACGCACATATATACGCACCCCTCCCTGCACATATATATGCGCGCACATATATATGTGTGCACATAAATATGCGCGCACATATATACGCACCCCACCCTGCACATATGTATGCGCGCAAATATATATGCTCGCACATATACATGCACCCTACCCTGCACATATATATGCGCGCACATATATATGCGCGCACATATATATGCGCGCACATATATATGCACGCACATATTTATGCGCGCACATATATATGCTAGCACATATATATGCGAGCACGTATATATGCACCCCAACCTGCACATATATATGCGCGCACATATATATGCGCGCACATAAATATGCGCGCACATATATATGCGCGCACATAAATATGCGTGCACATATATACGCACCCCACCCTGCACATATATATGCGCGCACATATATATGCGCGCACATATATATGCGCGCACATATATATGCGCGCACATATATATGCGCGCACATATATATGCGCGCACATATATATGCGCGCACATATATATGCTCCCCACCCTGCACATATATATGCGCGCACATATATATGCGCGCACATATATATGCGCGCACATATATATGCGCGCTCATATATATGCGCCCCACCCTGCACATATATATGCGCACCCCACATTGCACATATATATGCACGCACATATTTATGCGCGCACATATATATGCGCGCACATATATATGCACCCCACCCTGCACATATATATGCACGCACATATATGCGCGCACATATATATGCGCGCACATATATTTGCGCGCACATATATATGCGCGCACATATATATGCACCCCATCCTGCACATATATATGCGTGCACATATATATGCGCGCACATATATATGCGCGCACATATATACGCACCCCACCCTGAACATATATATGCGCGAACATATATATGCACCCCACCCTGCACATATATATGCGCGCACATAAATATGCGCGCACATAAATATGCGCGCACATATATATGCGCGCACATATATATGCGCGCACATATATATGCGCGCACATATATATGCACCCTACCCTGCACATATATATGCGCGCACATAAATATGCGCGCACATAAATATGCGCGCACATATATATGCGCGCACATTTATATGCGCGCACATATATATGCGCAAACATATATATGCACCCCACCCTGCACATATATATGCGCGCAC
Organism: Leptodactylus fuscus; assembly: GCF_031893055.1. Classification (NCBI taxonomy): domain Eukaryota; kingdom Metazoa; phylum Chordata; class Amphibia; order Anura; family Leptodactylidae; genus Leptodactylus; species Leptodactylus fuscus. Next base: position 50,968 of record NW_027440833.1, on the reverse strand, counting down.
ATAAATATGCGCGCACATAAATATGCGCGCACATATATATGCGCGCACATATATATGCGCGCACATATATACGCACCCCACCCTGCACATATATATGCGCGCACATATATATGCGCGCACATAAATATGCACGCACACATATACGCACCCCACCCTGCACATATATATGCGCGCACATATATATGCGCGCACATATACATGCACCCCACCCTGCACATATATATGCGTGCACATATATATGCGTGCACATATATATGCGCGCACATATATATGCGCGCACATATATATGCGCGCACATATATATGCGCGAACATATATATGCGAGCACAAATATATACCCCACCCTACACACATACATACCCCACCCTGCACATATATATATGCGTGCACATATATATGCGCACACATAAATAAGCGTGCACATATATACGCACCCCACCCTGCACATATATATGCGCGCACATATATATGCGCGCACATATATAGGCTCCCCACCCTGCACATATATATGCACGCACAAATATATGCGCGCACATATATATGCGCGCACATATATATATACGCACACATATATATACGCGCACATATATATGCACCCCACCTTGCACATATATATGCGCGCACATATATATGCGCGCAATACATATGCGCGCAATATATATGCGCGCACATATATATGCGCGCACATATATATGCACCCCACCCTGCACATATATATTCGCGCACATATATATGCGCGCACATAAATATGCATGCACATATATACGCACCCCACCCTGCACATATATATGCGCGTACATATATATGCGCGCACATATACATGAACCCCACCCTGCACATATATATGCGCGCACATATATATGAGCGCACATATATATGCGTGCACATATATATGCGCGCACATATATATGCGCGCACATATATACGCACCCCACCCTGCACATATATATGCGCGCACATATATATGCTCGCACATATACATGCACCCCACCTAGCACATATATATGCGAGCACATATATATGCGCGCACACATATATGCGCGCACATATATATGCGCGCACATATATATGCACCCCACCCTGCACATATATATGCGCGCACATATACATGCACCCAACCCTGCACATATATATGCGCGCACATATATATGCGCGCACATATATATGCGCGCACATATATATGCGCGCACATATATTTGCGCGAACATATATATGCGCGAACATATATATGCGCGAACATATATACGCACTCCACCCTGCACATATATATGCGCACACATATATATGCGCACACATATATATGCACCCCACCCTGCACATATATATGCGCGCACATATATATGCGCGCACATAAATATGCGCGCACATATATAAGGCACCCCACCCTGCACATATATATGCGCGCACATATATAAGCTCGCACATATACATGCACCCCACCCTGCACATATATATGCGCGCACATATATATGCGCGCACATATATATGCGCGCACATATATATGCGCGCACATATATATGCGCGCACATATATATGCGCGCACATATATATGCGCGCACATATATATGCGCGCACATATATATGCGCGCACATATATATGCACCCCACCCTGCACATATATATGCGCGCACATATATATTTGCGTACATAAATATGCGCGCACATATATACGCACCCCACCCTGCACATATATATGCGCGCACATATATATGCACCCCACCCTGAACATATATATGCACACACATATATATGCGCGCACATATATATGAACACCACCCTGCACATATATATGCACGCACATATATGTGCGCACATATATATGCGCGAACATATATACACGCGCACATCTATATGCGCGCACATATATACGCACCCCACCCTGCACATATATATGCGCGCACATATATATGCGCGCACATATATATGCGCGAACATATATATGCGCAAACATATATACGCACCCCACCCTGCACATATATATGCGCACACATATATATGCGCACACATATATATGCACCCCAACCTGCCCATATATATGCGCGCACATATATATGCGCGCACATATATATGCGCGCACATATATATGCGCGCACATAAATATGACCGCACATATATAAGCACCCCACCCTGCACATATATATGCGCGCACATATATAAGCTCGCACATATACATGCACCCCACCCTGCACATATATATGCGCGCACATATATATGCGTGCACATATATATGCGCGCACATATATATGCGCGCACATATATATGCGCGCACATATATACGCACCCCACCCTGCACATATATATGCGCGCACATATATATGCACCCCACCCTGCACATATATATGCACACACATATAAATGCGCGCACATATATATGCACCCCACCCTGCACATATATATGCACGCACATATATGCGCGAACATATATATGCGCGAACATATATATGCGCGAACATATATATGCGCGAACATATGTATGCACGAACATATATACGCACCCCACCCTGCACATATATATGCGCGCACATATATATGCGCACACATGTATATGCACCCCACCTTGCACATATATATGCGCGCACATATATATGCGTGCACATAAATATGCGCGCACATATATACGCTCCCCATCCTGCACATATGTATGCGCGCAAATATATATGCTCGCACATATACATGCACCCTACCCTGCACATATATATGCGCGCACATATATATGCGCGCACATATTTATGCGCGCACATATATATGCGCGCACATATATATGCGCACACATATATATGCACCCCACCCTGCACATATATATGCGCGCACATATATATGCGCGCACATAATATGCGCGCACATATATACGCACCCCACCCTGCACATATATATGCGAGCACATATACATGCACCCCACCCTGCACATATATATGCGCGCACATATATATGCGCGCACATATATATGCGCGCACATATATATATGCGCGCACATATATATGCACCCCACCCTGCGCATATATATGCGCGCACATATATATGCGCACACATATATATGCACCCCACCCTGCACATATATATGCGCGCACATATATATGCGCGCACATAAATATGCGCGCACATATATACACACCCCACCCTGCACATATATATGCGCGCACATATATATGCGCGCACATATATATGCACGCACATATATATGCGCGCACATATATATGCGCGCAAATGTATATGCACCCCACCCTGCACATATATATGCGCGCATATATTTATGCACGCACATATATATGCACCCCACCCTGCACATATATATACGCGCCCATATATATGCGCGCACATAAATATGAAAGCACATATATACGCACCCCACCCTGCACATATATATGCGCGCACATATATATGCGCGCACATATATATGCGCGCACATATATATGTGCGCACAAATATATGCGCGCACATATATATACGCGCACATATATATGCGCAAACATATATATGCGCGAACATATATATGCGCAAACATATATATGCGCGAATATATGTATGCGCGAACATATATATGCGCGAACATATATACGCACCCCACCCTGCACATATATATGCGCGCACATATATATGTGTGCACATAAATATGCGCGCACATATATACGCACCCCACCCTGCACATATGTATGCGCGCAAATATATATGCTCGCACATATACATGCACCCTACCCTGCACATATATATGCGCGCACATATATATGCGCGCACATATATATGCGAGCACATATATATGCACCCCAACCTGCACATATACATGGCGCGCACATATATATGCGCGCACATAAATATGCGCGCACATATATATGCGCGCACATAAATATGCGCGCACATATATACGCACCCCACCCTGCACATATATATGCGCGCACATATATATGCGTGCACATATATATGTGCGCACATATATATGCGCGCACATATATATGCGCGCACATATATATGCTCCCCACCCTGCACATATATATGCGCGTACATATATATGCGCGCACATATATATGCACCCCAACCTGCACATATATATGCGCGCACATATATATGCGCGCTCATATATATGCGCCCCACCCTGCACATAAATATGCGCACCCCACATTGCACATATATATGCACGCACATATTTATGCGCGAACATATATATGCGTGCACATATATATGCACCCCACCCTGCACATATATATGCACGCACATATATGCGCGCACATATATATGCGCGCACATATATATGCGCGCACATATATATGCACCCCATCCTGCACATATATATGCGCGCACATAAATATGCGCGCACATAAATTTGCGCGCACATATATATGCGCGCACATATATATGCGCGCACATATTTATGCGCGCACATAAATATGCGCGCACATATATACGCACCCCACCCTGCACATATATATGCGCGCACATATATATGCGCGCACATATACATGCACCCCACCCTGCACATATATATGCGCGCACATATATATGGGCGCACATATATATGCGCACAAATATATATGCACCCCACCCTGCACATATATATGCGCGCATATATATATGCACCCCAACCTGCACATATATATGCACGCACATATATATGCACCCCACCCTGCACATATATATGCGCGCCCATATATATGCGCGCCCATAAATATGAACGCACATATATACGCACCCCTCCCTGCACATATATATGCGCGCACATATATATGTGTGCACATAAATATGCGCGCACATATATACGCACCCCACCCTGCACATATGTATGCGCGCTGCACATATATATGCGCGCACATATATATGCGCGCACATATATATGCGCGCACATATATATGCACGCACATATTTATGCGCGCACATATATATGCTAGCACATATATATGCGAGCACGTATATATGCACCCCCAACCTGCACACATATATGCGCGCACATATATATGCTCCCCACCCTGCACATATATATGCGCGTACATATATATGCGCGCACATATATATGCACCCCAACCTGCACATATATATGCGCGCACATATATATGCGCGCTCATATATATGCGCCCACCCTGCACAATATATATGCGCACCCCACATTGCACATATATATGCACGCACATATTTATGCGCGCACATATATATGCGCGCACATATATATGCACCCCCACCCTGCACATATATATGCACGCACATATATGCGCGCACATATATATGCGCGCACATATATTTGCGCGCACATATATATGCACGCACATATATATGCACCCCATCCTGCACATATATATGCGCGCACATATATATGCGCGCACATATATATGCGCGCACATATATACGCACCCCACCCTGAACATATATATGCGCGAACATATATATGCACCCCACCCTGCACATATATATGCGCGCACATAAATATAGGCGCACATAAATATGCGCGCACATAAATATGCGCGCACATATATATGCGCGCACATATATATGCGCGCACATATATATGCGCGCACATATATATGCGCGCACATATATATGCACCCTACCCTGCACATATATATGCGCGCACATAAATATGCGCGCACATAATATGCGCGCACATATATATGCGCGCACAATTTATATGCGCGCACATATATATGCGCAAACATATATATGCACCCCACCCTGCACATATATATGCGCGCACATATATATGCACCCTACCCTGCACATATATATGCGCGCACATAAATATGCGCGCACATAATATGCGCGCACATTTATATGCGCGCACATATATATGCGCAAACATATATATGCACCCCACCCTGCACATAAATATGCACGCACACATATACGCACCCCACCCTGCACATAATATATGCGCGCACATATATATGCGCGCACATATATATGCGCGCACATATATACGCACCCCACCCTGAACATATATATGCGCGCACATATACATGCACCCCACCCTGCACATATATATGCGCGCACATATATATGGGCGCACATATATAATGCGCACAAATATATATGCCACCCCACCCTGCACATATATATGCACGCATATATATATGCACCCCAACCTGCACATATATATGCACGCACATATATATGCACCCCACCCTGCACATATATATGCGCGCCCATATATATGCGCGCCCATAAATATGAACGCACATATATACGCACCCCTCCCTGCACATATATATGCGCGCACATATATATGTGTGCACATAAATATGCGCGCACATATATACGCACCCCACCCCTGCACATATGTATGCGCGCAAATATATATGCTCGCACATATACATGCACCCTACCCTGCACATATATATGCGCGCACATATATATGCGCGCATATGCGCGCACATATATATGCGCGCACATATATATGCGCGCACATATATATGCGCGCACATATATATGCACGCACATATTTATGCGCGCACATATATATGCTAGCACATATATATGCGAGCACGTATATATGCACCCCAACCTGCACACATATATGCGCGCACATATATATGCTCCCACCCTGCACATATATATGCGCGTACATATATATGCGCGCACATATATATGCACCCCAACCTGCACATATATATGCGCGCACATATATATGCGCGCTCATATATATGCGCCCCACCCTGCACATATATATGCGCACCCCACATTGCACATATATATGCACGCACATATTTATGCGCGCACATATATATGCGCGCACATATATATGCACCCCCACCCTGCACATATATATGCACGCACATATATGCGCGCACATATATATGCGCGCACATATATTTGCGCGCACATATATATGCACGCACATATATATGCACCCCATCCTGCACATATATATGCGCGCACATATATATGCGCGCACATATATATGCGCGCACATATATACGCACCCCCACCCTGAACATATATATGCGCGAACATATATATGCACCCCACCCTGCACATATATATGCGCGCACATAAATATAGGCGCACATAAATATGCGCGCACATAAATATGCACGCACATATATATGCGCGCACATATATATGCGCGCACATATATATGCGCGCACATATATATGCGCGCACATATATATGCACCCTACCCTGCACATATATATGCGCGCACATAAATATGCGCGCACATAAATATGCGCGCACATATATATGCGCGCACATTTATATGCGCGCACATATATATGCGCAAACATATATATGCACCCCACCCTGCACATAAATATGCACGCACACATATACGCACCCCACCCTGCACATATATATGCGCGCACATATATATGCGCGCACATATACATGCACCCCACCCTGCACATATATATGCGTGCACATATATATGCGCGCACATATATATGCGCGCACATATATATGCGCGCACATATATATGCGCGAACATATATATGCGAGCACAAATATATACCCCACCCTACACACATACATACCCCACCCTGCACATATATATATGCGTGCACATATATATGCGCACACATAAATAAGCGTGCACATATATACGCACCCCACCCTGCACATATATATGCGCGCACATATATATGCGCGCACATATATAGGCTCCCCACCCTGCACATATATATGCACGCACAAATATATGCGCGCACATATATATGTGCGCACATATATATATACGCACACATATATATACGCGCACATATATATGCACCCCACCTTGCACATATGTATGCGCGCACATATATATGCGCGCATACATATGCGCGCAATATATATGCGCGCACATATATATGCGCGCACATATATATGCACCCCACCCTGCACATATATATGCGCGCACATATATATGCGCGCACATAAATATGCATGCACATATATACGCACCCCACCCTGCACATATATATGCGCGTACATATATATGCGCGCACATATACATGAACCCCACCCTGCACATATATATGCGCGCACATATATATGAGCGCACATATATATGCGTGCACATATATATGCGCGCACATATATATGCGCGCACATATATACGCACCCCACCCTGCACATATATATGCGCGCACATATATATGCTCGCACATATACATGCACCCCACCCCGCACATATATATGCGCGCACATATAGATGCGCGCACATATAGATGTGCGCACATATATATGCACCCCACCTAGCACATATATATGCGAGCACATATATATGCGCGCACACATATATGCGCGCACATATATATGCGCGCACATATATATGCACCCCACCCTGCACATATATATGCGCGCACATATACATGCACCCAACCCTGCACATATATATGCGCGCACATATATATGCGCACACATATATATGCACCCCACCCTGCACATATATATGCACGCACATATATGCGCGAACATATATATGCGCGAACATATATATGCGCGAACATATATATGCGCGAACATATGTATGCGCGAACATATATACGCACCCCACCCTGCACATATATATGCGCGCACATATATATGCGCACACATGTATATGCACCCCACCTTGCACATATATATGCGCGCACATATATATGCGCGCACATAAATATGCGCGCACATATATAAGCACCCCACCCTGCACATATATATGCGCGCACATATATAAGCTCGCACATATACATGCACCCCCACCCTGCACATATATATGCGCGCACATATATATGCGCGCACATATATATGCGCGCACATATATATGCGCGCACATATATATGCGCGCACATATATATGCGCGCACATATATATGCGCGCAACATATAATATGCGCCCCACCCTGCACATATATATGCGCGCACATATATATTTGCGTACATAAATATGCGCGCACATATATACGCACCCCACCCTGCACATATATATGCGCGCACATATATATGCACCCCACCCTGAACATATATATGCACACACATATATATGCGCGCACATATATATGAACACCACCCTGCACATATATATGCACGCACATATATGTGCGCACATATATATGCGCGCACATATATACACGCGCACATCTATATGCGCGCACATATATACGCACCCCACCCTGCACATATATATGCGCGCACATATATATGCGCGCACATATATATGCGCGCACATATATATGCTGCGAACATATATATGCGCAAACATATATACGCACCCCACCCCTGTACATATATATGCGCACACATATATATGCGCACACATATATATGCACCCCAACCTGCCCATATATATGCGCGCACATATATATGCGCGCACATATATATGCGCGCACATATATATGCGCGCACATATATATGCGCGCACATAAATATGCGCGCACATATATAAGCTACCCCACCCTGCACATATATATGCGCGCACATATATAAGCTCGCACATATACATGCACCCCACCCTGCACATATATATGCGCGCACATATATATGCGTGCACATATATATGCGCGCACATATATATGCGCGCACATATATATGCGCGCACATATATATGCGCGCACATATATATGCGCGCACATATATACGCACCCCACCCTGCACATATATATGCGCGCACATATATATGCACCCCCACCCTGCACATATATATGCACACACATATAAATGCGCGCACATATATATGCACCCCACCCTGCACATATATATGCACGCACATATATGCGCGAACATATATATGCGCGAACATATATATGCGCGAACATATATATGCGCGAACATATGTATGCGCGAACATATATACGCACCCCACCCTGCACATATATATGCGCGCACATATATATGCGCACAACATGTATATGCACCCCACCTTGCACATATATATGCGCGCACATATATATGCGTGCACATAAATATGCGCGCACATATATACGCTCCCCACCCTGCACATATGTATGCGCGCAAATATATATGCTCGCACATATACATGCACCCTACCCTGCACATATATATGCGCGCACATATATATGCGCGCACATATTTATGCGCGCACATATATATGCGCACAACATATATATGCGCACAACATATATATGCACCCCACCCTGCACATATATATGCGCGCACATATATATGCGCGCACATAAATATGCGCGCACATATATACGCACCCCACCCTGCACATATATATGCGAGCACATATACATGCACCCCACCCTGCACATATATATGCGCGCACATATATATGCGCGCACATATATATGCGCGCACATATATATGCGCGCACATATATATATGCGTGCACATATATATGCACCCCACCCTGCGCATATATATGCGCACACATATATATGCGCACACATATATATGCACCCCACCCTGCTCATATATATGCGCGCACATATATATGTGTGCACATATATATGGGCGCACATATATATGCGCCCCACCCTGCACATACATAAGCGCACACATATATGTGCACCCCACATTGCACATATATATGCACACACATATTTATGCGCGCACACATATATGCGCGCACATATATATGCACCCCACCCTGCACATATATATGCGCGCACATATATATGCGCGCACATATATATGCGCGCACATATATATGCGCGTACATATATATGTGCGCACATATATATGCGCGCACATATATGTGCACCCCACCCAGCACATATATATGCGCGCATATATATGCGCGCACATAAATATGCGCGCACATATATACGCACCCCACCCTGCACATATATATGCGCGCACATATATATGCGCGCACATATGTATGCGCGCACATATATATGCGCGCACATATATATGCTCCCCACCCTGCACATATATATGCGCGCACATATATAAGCGCGCACAAATATATGCACCCCACCCTGTACATATATATGCGCGCACATATATATGCGCGCACATATATATGCGCGCACATATTTATGCGCGCACATAAATATGCGCGCACATATATATGCGCGCACATATATATGCACCCCACCCTGCACATATTTATGCGCGCACATAAATATGCGCGCACATATATACGCTCCCCACCCTGCACATATATATGCGCGGACATATATATGCACGCACATATATATATGCGCGCACATATATATGCACGCACATATATATGCACTCCACCCTGCACATATATATGCGCGCACATAAATATGCGCGCACATATGTACAAACCCCCACCCTGCACATATATATGCGCGCACATATACATGCACCCCACCCTGCACATATATATGAGCGCACATATATATGCACGAACATATATATGCGCGCACATATATATGCGCGCACATATATATGCGCGCACATATATACGCACCCCACCCTGCACATATATATGCGCGCACATATATATGCGCGCACATATATATGCGCGCACATATATATGCGCGCACATATATATATGCGCGCACATATATATGCACCCCACCCTGCGCATATATATGCGCGCACATATATATGCGCACACATATATATGCACCCCACCCTGCTCATATATATGTGCGCACATATATGTGCACACCACATTGCACATATATATGCACGCACATATTTATGCGCCCACATATATATGCGCGCACATATATATGCACCCCCACCCTGCACATATATATGCGCGCACATATATACGCATCCCACCCTGCACATATATATGCGCGCACATATGTATGCGCGCACATATGTATGCGCGCACATATGTATGCGCGCACATATATATGCGCGCACATATATATGCGCGCACATATATATGCGCGCACATATATATGCGCGCACATATATATGCTCCCCACCCTGCACATATATATGCGCGCACATATATATGCGCGCACAAATATATGCACCCCACCCTGCACATATATATGCGCGCACATATATATGCGCGCACATATATATGCTCCCCACACTGCACATACATATGCGCACACATATATGTGCACCCCACATTGCACATATATATGCACGCACATATTTATGCGCACACATATATATGCACGTACATATATATGCACCCCACCCTGCACATATATATGCACGCACATATATGCGCGCACATATATATGCGCGCACATATATATGCGCGCACATATATATGCGCGCACATATATATGCACCACACCCTGCACATATATATGCGCGCACATAAATATGCGCGCACATAAATTTGCGCGCACATATATATGCGCGCACATATTTATGCGCGCACATAAATATGCGCGCACATATATACGCTCCCCACCCTGCACATATATATGCGCGCACATATATATGCGCGCACATATATATATGCGCGCACATATATATGAGCGCACATATATATGCGCGCACATATATATGCACCCCACCCTGCACATATATATGCGCGCACATATATATGCGCGCACATATATACACACCCCACCCTGCACATATATATGCGCGCACATATATATGCGCGCACATATATATGCACCCCACCCTGCACATATATATGCGCGCACATAAATATGCGCGCACATAAATATGCGCGCACATATATATGCGCGCACATATATATGCGCGCACATATATAGGCACCCCACCCTGCACATATATATGCGCGCACATATATATACGCGCCCCACCCTGCACATATATATGCGCGCACATATATATGCGCGCATATATATATGCGCGCACATATATATGCGCGCAAATATATATGCGCGCACATATATATGCACCCACCCTGCACATATATATGCGCACACATATATATGCGCGCACATATATATGCACCCCACCCTGCACATATATATGCGCTCACATAAATATGCGCGCACATATATATGCACGCACATAAATATGCGCGCACATATTTACACACCCCACCCTGCACATATATATGTGCACACATATACATGAACCCCACCCTGCACATATATATGCGCGCACATATATATGCGCGCACATATATATGCGCGCACATATATATGCGCGCACATATATATGCGCGCACATATATATGCGCGCACATATATATGCGCGCACATATATATGCGCGCACATATATATGCGCGCACATATATATGCGCGCACATATATACGCACCCCACCCTGCACATATATATGCCCGCACATATATATGCGCGCACATAAATATGCGCGCACATATATACACACCCCACCCTGCACATATATATGCGCGCACATATACATGCACCCCACCCTGCACATATATATGCGCGCACATATATATGCACGCACCCCACCCTGCACATATATATGCGCGCACATATATATGCGCGCACATATATATGCACCCCACCCTGCACATATATATGCGCGCACATATATATGCACCCCACCCTGCACATATATATGCGCGCACATATATATGCGCACTGTCACGGGATGGTTAGAGTCTATACTATAGGCAATGTGTAATATATATTTCATGTGGAATGTATTCTCTAACCTGTTATATACATCAATGTGTAGTTGGCTGATTGGGGTCTAGTGTGTTAGCACATTGTATGCAAATACCTCTAACTAGTGAGGACCAGTGAGGACAATGGGTGGAGATAATCTGATCAGTGTCTCCAAGAAGATGTTGGACGGTGCATTGTCCATAGTAGACAGGGAGTCTGCTCTCCTTGGTATAGGTGAGGGGGGAAGGATCTGTGACTCAGCCCTCCCCCCCCACAGATATAGGTGTAACAGTCTTAGTATATAGTATATAGCTAGCAGTTAGTATGTGTTAGCCGGCCTGTGCACAGCTCTGTAGAGAGCCAGGATATAGTTACAGGACCAAGGAGCCAAAGCTATCATTGGATTGTGACTTCTGTGGACTTATTCTTATTACGGTTGATGTGACCGCCGCCGGCTACTAACTTTGTGGATTACAATAAATTGCTGTTGTCTCCCGACCTCTTGCGTCCGTGTTGATTCAAAAGACCATCCGGAGGAAGACGTATACCTCAGCTCTGTGACACGCACACATATATATATGCACCCCACCCTGCTCATATATATGCACGCACATATATATGCGCGCACATATATATGCGCGCACATATATATGCACCCCACCCTGCACATATATATGCGCGCACATAAATATGCGCGCACATAAATTTGCGCGCACATATATATGCGCGCACATATATATGCGCGCACATATTTATGCGCGCACATAAATATGCGCGCACATATATACGCTCCCCCACCCTGCACATATATATGCGCGCACATAAATATGCGCGCACATATATACGCTCACCACCCTGCACATATATATGCGCGCACATATATATGCGCGCACATATATATATGCGCGCACATATATATATGCGCGCACATATATATGCGCGCACATATATATGCGCGCACATATATATGCGCGCACATATATATGCACCCCACCCTGCACATATATATGCGCGCACATATATATGCGCGCACATAAATATGCGCGTACATATGTACACACCTCACCCTGCACATATATATGCGCGCACATATACATGCACCCCACCCTGCACATATATATGAGCGCACATATATATGCGCGCACATATATATGCGCGCACATATATATGCGCGCACATATATATGCGCGCACATATATATGCACCCCACCCTGCACATATATATGCGCGAACATATATATGCGCGCACATATATATGCACGCACATAAATATGCGCGCACATATATATGCGCGCACATATATATGCACGCAGATATATAGGCACCCCACTCTGCACATATATATGCGCGCACATATATATACGCGCCCCACCCTGCACATATATATGCGCGCACATATATATGCGCGCACATATATATGCACCCCACCCTGCACATATATATGCGCGAACATATATATGCGCGCACATATATATGCGCGCACATATATATGCGCGCACATAAATATGCGCGCACATATATATATGCGCGCACATATATATGCGCGCACATATATAGGCACCCCACTCTGCACATATATATGCGCGCACATATATATACGCGCCCCACCCTGCACATATATATGCGCGCACATATATATGCGCACACATATATATGCGCGCAAATATATATGCGCGCACATATATATGCACCCACCCTGCACATATATATGCGCACACATATATATGCGCGCACATATATTTGCATCCCACCCTGCACATATATATGCGCTCACATAAATATGCGCGCACATAAATATGCGCGCACATATATATGCGCGCACATATATATGCACGCACATAAATATGCGCGCACATATTTACACACCCCACCCTGCACATATATATATGCACACATATACATGAACCCCACCCTGCACATATATATGCGCGCACATATATATGCGCGCACATATATATGCGCGCACATATATATGCGCGCACATATATATGCGCGCACATATATACGCACCCCACCCTGCACATATATATGCCCGCACATATATATGCGCGCACATAAATATGCGCGCACATATATACACACCCCCACCCTGCACATATATATGCGCGCACATATACATGCACCCCACCCTGCACATATATATGCGCGCACATATATATGCGCGCACATATATATGCGCGCACCACCCACCCTGCACATATATATGCGCGCACATATATATGCACGCACATATATATGCACCCCACCCTGCACATATATATGCGCGCACATATATATGCACCCCACCCTGCACATATATATGCGCGCACATATATATGCGCGCACATATATATGCGCACACATATATATATATGCACCCCACCCTGCTCATATATATGCACGCACATATATATGCGCGCACATATATATGCGCGCACATATATATGCACCCCACCCTGCACATATATATGCGCGCACATAAATATGCGCGCACATAAATTTGCGCGCACATATATATGCGCGCACATATATATGCGCGCACATATTTATGCGCGCACATAAATATGCGCGCACATATATACGCTCCCCACCCTGCACATATATATGCGCGCACATATATATGCGCACACATATATATGCGCGCACATATATATATGCGCGCACATATATATGCGCGCACATATATATGCGCGCACATATATATGCGCGCACATATATATGCACCCCACCCTGCACATATATATGCGCGCACATATATATGCGCGCACATAAATATGCGCGCACATTATGTACACACCCCACCCTGCACATATATATGCGCGCACATATACATGCACCCCACCCTGCACATATATATGAGCGCACATATATATGCGCGAACATATATATGCGCGCACATATATATGCGCGCACATATATATGCGCGCACATATATATGCGCGCACATATATACGCACCCCACCCTGCACATATATATGCGCGCACATATATATGCGCGCACATATATATATGCGCGCACATATATATGCACCCCACCCTGCGCATATATATGCGCGCACATATATATGCGCACACATATATATGCACCCCACCCTGCTCATATATATGTGCGCACATATATATGCGTGCACATATATATGGGCGCACATATATATGCGCCCCCACCCTGCACATACATAAGCGCACACATATATGTGCACACCACATTGCACATATATATGCACGCACATATTTATGCGCCCACATATATATGCGCGCACATATATATGCCACCCCACCCTGCACATATATATGCGCGAACATATATATGTGCGCACATATATATGCGCGCACATATATATGCGCGCACATAAATATGCGCGCACATATATATGCGCGCACATATATATGCGCGCACATATATAGGCACCCCACCCTGCACATATATAGGCGCGAACATATATATGCGCGCACATATATATATGCGCGCACATATATATGAGCGCACATATATATGCGCGCACATATATATGCACCCCACCCTGCACATATATATGCGCGCACATATATATGCGCGCACATATATATGCGCAAACATATATATGCGCGCACATATATACGCACCCCACCCTGCACATACATATGCGCGCACATATATATGCGCGCACATATATACGCACCCCACCCTGCACATATATATGCGCGAACATATATATACGCGCCCCACCCTGCACATATATATGCGCGCACATATATATGTGCGCACATATATATGCGCGCAAATATATATGCGCGCACATATATATGCACCCACCCTGCACATATATATGCGAACACATATATATGCGCGCACATATATATGCACCCCACCCTGCACATATATATGCGCTCACATAAATATGCGCGCACATATATATGCGCGCACATATTTATGCGCGCACAAAAATATGCGCGCACATATATACGCTCCCCACCCTGCACATATATATGCGCTCACATATATATGCGCGCACATGTATATGTGCGCACATATATATATGCGCGCACATATATATGCGCACACATATATATGCGCGCACATATATATGCGCGCACATAAATATGCGCGCACATATGTACACACCCCACCCTGCACATATATATGCGCGCACATATACATGCACCCCACCCTGCACATATATATGAGCGCACATATATATGCGCGCACATATATATGAGCACACATATATATGCGCGCACATATATATGCGCGCACATATATATGCGCGCACATATATATGCGCGCACATATATATGTGCGCTCATATATATGTGCAGGGTGGGGTGCATGTATATGTGCGCGCACATATATGTGCAGGGTGCACCCACCCTGCACATATATATGCCCACCCTGCACATATATATATGCGCACACATATATATGCGTGCACATATATATGCACCCCACCCTGCACATATATATGCGCTCACATAAATATGCGCGCACATAAATATGCGCGCACATATATATGCGCGCACATATATATGCACGCACATAAATATGCGCGCACATATTTACACACCCCACCCTGCACATATACATGTGCACACATATACATGAACCCCACCCTGCACATATATATGCGCGCACATATATATGCGCGCACATATATATGCGCGCACATATATATGCGCGCACATATATATGCGCGCACATATATATGCGCGCACATATATACGCACCCCACCCTGCACATATATATGCCCGCACATATATATGCGCGCACATAAATATGCGCGCACATATATACACACCCCACCCTGCACATATATATGCGCGCACATATACATGCACCCCACCCTGCACATATATATGCGCGCACATATATATGCGCGCACCCCCACCCTGCACATATATATGCGCGCACATATATATGCACGCACATATATATGCACCCCACCCTGCACATATATATGCGCGCACATATATATGCACCCCATCCTGCACATATATATGCGCGCACATATATATGCGCGCACATAAATATGCGCGCACATATGTACACACCCCACCCTGCACATATATATGCGCGCACATATACATGCACCCCACCCTGCACATATATATGAGTGCACATATATATGCGCGCACATATATAAGCACGCACATATATATGCGCGCACATATATATGCGCGCACATATATACGCACCCCACCCTGCACATATATATGCGCGCACATATATATGCGCGCACATATATATATGTGCGCACATATATATGCACCCCACCCTGCACATATATATGCGCGCACATATATATGCGCACACATATATATGCACCCCACCCTGCTCATATATATGCACGCACATATATATGCGCGCACATATATATGCGCGCACATATATATGCACCCCACCCTGCACATATATATGGGCGCACATATATATGCGCCCCACCCTGCACATACATAAGCGCACACATATATGTGCACACCACATTGCACATATATATGCACGCACATATTTATGCGCCCACATATATATGCGCGCACATATATATGCACCCCACCCTGCACATATATATTCGCGCATATATATGCGCGCACATAAATATGCGCGCATTTATATGCGCGCACATAAATATGCGCGCACATATATACGCATCCCACCCTGCACATATATATGCGCGCACATATGTATGCGCGCACATATGTATGCGCGCACATATGTATGCGCGCACATATGTATGCGCGCACATATGTATGCGCGCACATATATATGCGCGCACATATATATGCGCGCACATATATATGCTCCCCACCCTGCACATACATATGCGCACACATATATGTGCACCCCACATTGCACATATATATGCACGCACATATTTATGCGCACACATATATATGCGCGCACATATATATGCACCCCACCCTGCACATATATATGCACGCACATATATGCGCGCACAAATATGCGCGCACATATATATGCGCGCACATATATATGCGCGCACATATATATGTGCGCACATATATATGCACCCCACCCTGCACATATATATGCGCGCACATAAATATGCGCGCACATAAATTTGCGCGCACATATATTAGCGCGCACATATTTATGCGCGCACATAAATATGCGCGCACATATATATACGCTCCCCACCCTGCACATATATATGAGTGCACATATATATGCGCGCACATATATATATGCGCACACATATATATGCGCACACATATATATGCGCGCACATATATATTCACCCCACCCTGCACATATATATGCACGCACATAAATATGCGCGCACATAAATATGCGCGCACATATATATGCGCGCACATATATATGCGCGCACATATATATGCGCGCACATATATAGGCACCCCACCCTGCACATATATATGCGCGCACATATATATGCGCGCACATATATATACGCGCCCCACCCTGCACATATATATGCGCGCACATATATATGCGCGCACATATATATGCGCGCAAATATATATGCGCGCACATATATATGCACCCACCCTGCACATATATATGCGCACACATATTAATGCGCGCACATATATATGCACCCCACCCTGCACATATATATGCGCTCACATAAATATGCGCGCACATAAATATGCACGCACATATATATGCGCGCACATATATATGCGCGCACATATATATGCGCGCACATATATATGCGCACACATATATATGCGCGCACCCCACCCTGCACATATATATGCGCGCACATACATATGCACGCACATATATATGCACCCCACCCTGCACATATATATGCGCGCACATATATATACACCCCACCCTGCACATATATATGCGCGCACATATATATGCTCACACATATATATGCACCCCACCCTGCTCATATATATGCGCGCACATATATATGCGTGCACATATATATGGGCGCACATATATATGCGCCCCACCCTGCACATACATATGCGCACACATATATGTGCACCCCACATTGCACATATATATGCACGCACATATTTATGAGCGCACATATATATGCACCCCACCCTGCACATATATATGCGCGCACATATATATGCGCGCACATATATATGCGCGCACATATATATGCGCGCACATATATATGCGCGCACATATATATGCGCGCACATATATATGCGCGCACATATATATGCGCGCACATATATATGCACCCCACCCTGCACATATATATGCGCGCATATATATGCGCGCACATAAATATGCGCGCACATATATACGCACCCCACCCTGCACATATATATGCGCACACATATATATGCGCGCACATATATATGCGCGCACATATATATGCGCGCACAAATATACGCACCCCACCCTGCACATATATATGCGCGCACATATATATGCGCCCCACCCTGCACATACATATGCGCACACATATATGTGCACCCCACATTGCACATATATATGCACGCACACATTTATGCGCGCACATATATATGCGCGCACATATATATGCACCCCACCCTGCACATATATATGCGCGCACATATATATGTGCGCACATATATATGCGCGCACATATATATGCGCGCACATATATATGCGCGCACATATATATGCGCGCACATATATATGCGCGCACATATATATGCACCCCACCCTGCACATATATATGCGCGCACATAAATATGCGCGCACATAAATTTGCGCGCACATGTATACGCGCGCACATATATATGCGCGCACATATTTATGCGCGCACATAAATATGCGCGCACATATATACGCACCCCACCCTGCACATATATATGCGCGCACATATATATATGCGCGCACATATATATATGCGCGCACATATATATGCGCGCACATATATATGCGCGCACATAAATATGCGCGCACATATGTACACACCCCACCCTGCACATATATATGCGCGCACATATACATGCACCCCACCCTACACATATATATGAGCGCACATATATATGCGCGCACATGTATATGCGCGCACATATATATGCGCGCACATATATACGCACCCCACCCTGCACATATATATGCGCGCACATATATATGCGCGCAAATATATAGGCACCCCACCATGCACATATATATGCGCGCACATATATATGCGCGCACGTATATATGCGCGCACATATATATGCGCGCACATATATATACGCGCCCCACCCTGCACATATATATGCGCGCACATATACATGCGCGCACATATATATGCGCGCACATATATATGCGCGCACATATATATGCGCTCACATATATATGCGCGCACATATATATGCTCCCCACCCTGCACATATATATGCGCGCACATAAATATGCGCGCACAAATATACGCTCCCCACCCTGCACATATATATGCGCGCACATATATATGCGCCCCACCCTGCACATACATATGCGCACACATATATGTGCACCCCACATTGCATGTATATATGCACGCACACATTTATGCGCGCACATATATATGCGCGTACATATATATGCACCCCACCCTGCACATATATATGCGCGCACATATATATGCACCCCTCCCTGCACATATATATGCGCGCACATAAATATGCGCGCACATAAATTTGCGCGCACATATATATGCGCGCACATATATATGCGCGCACATATTTATGCGCGCACATAAATATGCGCGCACATATATACGCACCCCACCCTGCACATATATATGCGCGCACATATATGTGTGCGCACATATATATATGCGCGCACATATATATGCGCGCACATATATAAGCGCGCACATATATATGCACGCACATATATATGCGCGCACATATATATGCGCGCACATATATATGCACCCCACCCTGCACATATATATGCGCGCACATATATATGCGCGCACATAAATATGCGCGCACATATATACGCACCCCACCCTGCACATATATATGCGCGCATATATATGCGCGCACATATATATGCACCCCACCCTGCATATATATATGCGCGCACATAAATATGCGCGCACATAAATATGCGCGCACATAAATATGCGCGCACATATATATGCGCGCACATATATATGCGCGCACATGTATATGCGCGCACATATATAGGCACCCCACCCTGCACATATATATGCGCGCACATATATATGCGCGCACATATATATGCGCGCACATATATATGCGCGCACATATATATGTGCGCACATATATATGCACCCCACTCTGCACATATATATGCGCGCACATATATATGCGCGCACATAAATATGCGTGCACATATGTACACACCCCACCCTGCACATATATATGCGCGCACATATACATGTACACCACCCTGCACATATATATGAGCGCACATATATATGCGCGCACATATATATGCACCCCACCCTGCACATATATATGCGCGCACATAAATATGCGCGCACATAAATATGCGCGCACATATATATGCGCGCACATATATAAGCGCGCACATATATATGCGCGCACATATATAGGCACCCCACCCTGCACATATATATGCACACACATATATATTCGCGCACATATATATGCGCGCACATAAATATGCGCGCACATATATATGCACGCACATATATATGCAACCACCCTGCACATATATATGCACGCACATAAATATGCGCGCACATAAATATGCGCGCACATAAATATTTGCGCACATATATATGCGTGCACATATATATGCGCGCACATAAATATGCGCGCACATATATACACACCCCACCCTGCACATATATATGTGCGCACATATACATGCACCCCACCCTGCACATATATATGCGCGCACATATATATGCGCGCACATAAATATGCGCGCACATATATACACACCCCACCCTGCACATATATATGCGCGCACATATACATGCACCCCACCCTGCACATATATATGCGCGCACATATACATGCACCCCACCCTGCACATATATATGCGCGCACATATATATGCGCGCACCCCACCCTGCACATATATATGCGCGCACATATATATGCACGCACATATATATGCACCCCACCCTGCACATATATATGCGCGCACATATATATGCACCCCATCCTGCACATATATATGCGCGCACATATATATGCGCACACATATATATATGCACCCCACCCTGCTCATATATATGCACGCACATATATATGCGCGCACATATATATGCACCCCACCCTGCAAATATATATGCGCGCACATAAATATGCGCGCACATAAATTTGCGCGCACATATATATGCGCGCACATATATATGCGCGCACATATTTATGCGCGCACATAAATATGCGCGCACATATATACGCTCCCCACCCTGCACATATATATGCGCGCACATATATATGCGCGCACATATATATGCGCGCACATAAATATGCGCGCACATATGTACACACCCCACCCTGCACATATATATGCGCGCACATATACATGCACCCCACCCTGCACATATATATGCGCGCACATATATATGCGCGCACATATATATGCGCGCACATATATATGCGCGCACATATATATGCGCGCACATATATATGCGCGCACATATATACGCACCCCACCCTGCACATATATATGCGCGCACATATATATGCGCGCACATATATATATGCGCGCAAATATATATGCACCCCACCCTGCGCATATATATGCGCGCACATATATATGCGCACACATATATATGCACCCCACTCTGCTCATATATATGTGCGCACATATATATGCGTGCACATATATATGGGCGCACATATATATGCGCCCCACCCTGCACATACATAAGCGCACACATATATGTGCACACCACATTGCACATATATATGCACGCACATATTTATGCGCCCACATATATATGCGCGCACATATATATGCACCCCACCCTGCACATATATATTCGCGCATATATATGCGCGCACATAAATATGCGCGCATTTATATGCGCGCACATAAATATGCGCGCACATATATACGCATCCCACCCTGCACATATATATGCGCGCACATATGTATGCGCGCACATATGTATGCGCGCACATATGTATGCGCGCACATATATATGCGCGCACATATATATGCGCGCACATATATATGCTTCCCACCCTGCACATATATATGCGCGCACATATATATTCACCCCACCGTGCACATATATATGCACGCACATAAATATGCGCGCACATAAATATGCGCGCACATATATATGCGCGCACATATATATGCGCGCACATATATATGCGCGCACATATATAGGCACCCCACCCTGCACATATATATGCGCACACATATATATGCGCGCACATATATATACGCGCCCCACCCTGCACATATATATGCGCGCACATATATATGCGCGCACATATATATGCACCCACCCTGCACATATATATGCGCACACATATATATGCGCGCACATATATATGCACCCCACCCTGCACATATATATGCGCTCACATAAATATGCGCGCACATAAATATGCGCGCACATATATATGCGCGCACATATATATGCGCGCACATAAATATGCGCGCACAGATATACACACCCCACCCAGCACATATATATGTGCGCACATATACATGCACCCCACCCTGCACATATATATGCGCGCACGTATATATGAGCGAACATATATATGCGCGCACATATATACGCACCCCACCCTGCACATATATATGCGCGCACATATACATGCACCCCACCCTGCACATATATATGCGCGCACATATATATGCGCGCACATATATATGCGCGCACATATATATGCGCACACATATATATGCGCGCACCCCACCCTGCACATATATATGCGCGCACATATATATGCACGCACATATATATGCACCCCACCCTGCACATATATATGCGCGCACATATATATGCACCCCACCCTGCACATATATATGCGCACACATATATATGCGCACACATATATATGCACCCCACCCTGCTCATATATATGCGCGCACATATATATGCGTGCACATATATATGGGCGCACATATATATGCGCCCCACCCTGCACATACATATGCGCACACATATATGTGCACCCCACATTGCACATATATATGCACGCACATATTTATGAGCGCACATATATATGCACCCCACCCTGCACATATATATGCGCGCACATATATATGCGCGCACATATATATGCGCGCACATATATATGCGCGCACATATATATACGCGCACATATATATGCGCGCACATATATATGCACCCCACCCTGCACATATATATGCGCGCATATATATGCGCGCACATAAATATGCGCGCACATATATACGCACCCCACCCTGCACATATATATGCGCGCACATATATATGCGCCCCACCCTGCACATACATATGCGCACACATATATGTGCACCCCACATTGCACATATATATGCACGCACACATTTATGCGCGCACATATATATGCGCGCACATATATATGCACCCCACCCTGCACATATATATTCGCGCACATATATATGCGCGCACATATATATGCACGCACATATATATGCGCGCACATATATATGCGCGCACATATATATGCACCCCACCCTGCACATATATATGCGCGCACATAAATATGCGCGCACATAAATTTGCGCGCACATGTATATGCGCGCACATATATATGCGCGCACATATTTATGCGCGCACATAAATATGCGCGCACATATATACGCACCCCACCCTGCACATATATATGCGCGCACATATACATGCACCCCACCCTGCACATATATATGAGCGCACATATATATGCGCGCACATATATATGCGCGCACATATATATGCGCGCACATATATACGCACCCCACCCTGCACATATATATGCGCGCACATATATATGCGCGCACATATATATGCACCCCACCCTGCATATATATATGCGCGCACATAAATATGCGCGCACATATATATGCGAGCAGATATATATGCGCGCACATATATGTGCGCGCAGATATATATGCGCGCACATATATAGGCACCCCACCCTGCACATATATATGCGCGCACATATATATGCGCGCACGTATATATGCGCGCACATATATATGCGCGCACATATATATACGCGCCCCACCCTGCACATATATATGCGCGCACATAAATATGCGCGCACAAATATACGCTCCCCACCCTGCACATATATATGCACGCACATATATATGCGCCCCACCCTGCACATACATATGCGCACACATATATGTGCACCCCACATTGCACGTATATATGCACGCACACATTTATGCGCGCACATATATATGCGCGTACATATATATGCACCCCACCCTGCACATATATATGCACACACATATATATGCGCGCACATATATATGCGCGCACATATATATGCGCGCACATATATATGCACCCCACCCTGCACATATATATGCGCGCACATAAATATGCGCGCACATAAATTTGTGCGCACATATATATGCGCGCACATATATATGCGCGCACATATTTATGCGTGCACATAAATATGCGCGCACATATATACGCACCCCACCCTGCACATATATATGCGCACACATATTAATGCGCGCACATATATATGCACCCCACCCTGCACATATATATGCGCTCACATAAATATGCGCGCACATAAATATGCACGCACATATATATGCGCGCACATATATATACGCGCACATATATATGCGCGCACATATATATGCACCCCACCCTGCACATATATATGCGCGCATATATATGCGCGCACATAAATATGCGCGCACATATATACGCACCCCACCCTGCACATATATATGCGCGCACATATATATGCGCCCCACCCTGCACATACATATGCGCACACATATATGTGCACCCCACATTGCACATATATATGCACGCACACATTTATGCGCGCACATATATATGCGCGCACATATATATGCACCCCACCCTGCACATATATATTCGCGCACATATATATGCGCGCACATATATATGCACGCACATATATATGCGCGCACATATATATGCGCGCACATATATATGCACCCCACCCTGCACATATATATGCGCGCACATAAATATGCGCGCACATAAATTTGCGCGCACATGTATATGCGCGCACATATATATGCGCGCACATATTTATGCGCGCACATAAATATGCGCGCACATATATACGCACCCCACCCTGCACATATATATGCGCGCACATATACATGCACCCCACCCTGCACATATATATGAGCGCACATATATATGCGCGCACATATATATGCGCGCACATATATATGCGCGCACATATATACGCACCCCACCCTGCACATATATATGCGCGCACATATATATGCGCGCACATATATATGCACCCCACCCTGCATATATATATGCGCGCACATAAATATGCGCGCACATATATATGCGCGCAGATATATATGCGCGCACATATATGTGCGCGCAGATATATATGCGCGCACATATATAGGCACCACCACCCTGCACATATATATGCGTGCACATATATATGCGCGCACGTATATATGCGCGCACATATATATGCGCGCACATATATATACGCGCCCCACCCTGCACATATATATGCGCGCACATAAATATGCGCGCACAAATATACGCTCCCCACCCTGCACATATATATGCACGCACATATATATGCGCCCCACCCTGCACATACATATGCGCACACATATATGTGCACCCCACATTGCACGTATATATGCACGCACACATTTATGCGCGCACATATATATGCGCGTACATATATATGCACCCCACCCTGCACATATATATGCACACACATATATATGCGCGCACATATATATGCGCGCACATATATATGCGCGCACATATATATGCACCCCACCCTGCACATATATATGCGCGCACATAAATATGCGCGCACATAAATTTGTGCGCACATATATATGCGCGCACATATATATGCGCGCACATATTTATGCGTGCACATAAATAT
This sequence comes from Leptodactylus fuscus, assembly GCF_031893055.1. Taxonomy (NCBI): domain Eukaryota; kingdom Metazoa; phylum Chordata; class Amphibia; order Anura; family Leptodactylidae; genus Leptodactylus; species Leptodactylus fuscus. Next base: position 22,715 of record NW_027440833.1, on the reverse strand, counting down.
GCGCGCACATATATACGCACCCCACCCTGCACATATATATGCGCACACATATTAATGCGCGCACATATATATGCACCCCACCCTGCACATATATATGCGCTCACATAAATATGCGCGCACATAAATATGCACGCACATATATATGCGCGCACATATATATGCGCGCACATAAATATGCGCGCACATATATACACACCCCCACCCAGCACATATATATGTGCGCACATATACATGCACCCCACCCTGCACATATATATGCGCGCACGTATATATGAGCGAACATATATATGCGCGCACATATATACGCACCCCACCCTGCACATATATATGCGCGCACATATATATGCGCGCACATAAATATGCGCGCACATATATACACACCCCACCCTGCACATATATATGCGCGCACATATACATGCACCCCACCCTGCACATATATATGCGCGCACATATATATGCGCGCACATATATATGCGCGCACATATATATGCGCGCACATATATATGCGCACACATATATATGCGCGCACCCCACCCTGCACATATATATGCGCGCACATACATATGCACCGCACATATATATGCACCCCACCCTGCACATATATATCCGCGCACATATATATACACCCCACCCTGCACATATATATGCGCGCACATATATATGCTCACACATATATATGCACCCCACCCTGCTCATATATATGCGCGCACATATATATGCGTGCACATATATATGGGCGCACATATATATGCGCCCCACCCTGCACATACATATGCGCACACATATATGTGCACCCCACATTGCACATATATATGCACGCACATATTTATGAGCGCACATATATATGCACCCCACCCTGCACATATATATGCGCGCACATATATATGCGCGCACATATATATGCGCGCACATATATATGCGCGCACATATATATGCGCGCACATATATATGCGCGCACATATATATGCGCGCACATATATATGCACCCCACCCTGCACATATATATGCGCGCATATATATGCGCGCACATAAATATGCGCGCACATATATACGCACCCCACCCTGCACATATATATGCGCACACATATATATGCGCGCACATATATATGCGCGCACAATATATATGCGCGCACAAATATACGCACCCCACCCTGCACATATATATGCGCGCACATATATATGCGCCCCACCCTGCACATACATATGCGCACACATATATGTGCACCCCACATTGCACATATATATGCACGCACACATTTATGCGCGCACATATATATGCGCGCACATATATATGCACCCCACCCTGCACATATATATGCGCGCACATATATATGTGCGCACATATATATGCGCGCACATATATATGCGCGCACATATATATGCGCGCACATATATATGCGCGCACATATATATGCGCGCACATATATATGCACCCCACCCTGCACATATATATGCGCGCACATAAATATGCGCGCACATAAATTTGCGCGCACATGTATACGCGCGCACATATATATGCGCGCACATATTTATGCGCGCACATAAATATGCGCGCACATATATACGCACCCCCACCCTGCACATATATATGCGCGCACATATATATATGCCGCGCACATATATATGCGCGCACATATATATGCGCGCACATATATATGCGCGCACATAAATATGCGCGCACATATGTACACACCCCACCCTGCACATATATATGCGCGCACATATACATGCACCCCACCCTACACATATATATGAGCGCACATATATATGCGCGCACATGTATATGCGCGCACATATATATGCGCGCACATATATACGCACCCCACCCTGCACATATATATGCGCGCACATATATATGCGCGCAAATATATAGGCACCCCACCATGCACATATATATGCGCGCACATATATATGCGCGCACGTATATATGCGCGCACATATATATGCGCGCACATATATATACGCGCCCCACCCTGCACATATATATGCGCGCACATATACATGCGCGCACATATATATGCGCGCACATATATATGCGCGCACATATATATGCGCTCACATATATATGCGTGCACATATATATGCTCCCCACCCTGCACATATATATGCGCGCACATAAATATGCGCGCACAAATATACGCTCCCCACCCTGCACATATATATGCGCGCACATATATATGCGCCCCACCCTGCACATACATATGCGCACACATATATGTGCACCCCACATTGCATGTATATATGCACGCACACATTTATGCGCGCACATATATATGCGCGTACATATATATGCACCCCACCCTGTCCTCCCTGCACATATATATGCGCACACATAAATATGCGCGCACATAAATTTGCGCGCACATATATATGCGCGCACATATATATATGCGCGCACATATTTATGCGCGCACATAAATATGCGCGCACATATATACGCACCCCACCCCTGCACATATATATGCGCGCACATATATGTGTGCGCACATATATATATGCGCGCACATATATATGCGCGCACATATATAAGCGCGCACATATATATGCACGCACATATATATGCGCGCACATATATATGCGCGCACATATATATGCACCCCACCCTGCACATATATATGCGCGCACATATATATGCGCGCACATAAATATGCGCGCACATATATACGCACCCCACCCTGCACATATATATGCGCGCATATATATGCGCGCACATATATATGCACCCCACCCTGCATATATATATGCGCGCACATAAATATGCGCGCACATAAATATGCGCGCACATAAATATGCGCGCACATATATATGCGCGCACATATATATGCGCGCACATGTATATGCGCGCACATATATAGGCACCCCACCCCTGCACATATATATGCGCGCACATATATATGCGCGCACATATATATGCGCGCACATATATATGCGCGCACATATATATGTGCGCACATATATATGCACCCCACTCTGCACATATATATGCGCGCACATATATATGCGCGCACATAAATATGCGTGCACATATGTACACACCCCACCCTGCACATATATATGCGCGCACAATATACATGTACACCACCCTGCACATATATATGAGCGCACATATATATGCGCGCACATATATATGCACCCCACCCTGCACATATATATGCGCGCACATAAATATGCGCGCACATAAATATGCGCGCACATATATATGCGCGCACATATATAAGCGCGCACATATATATGCGCGCACATATATAGGCACCCCCACCCTGCACATATATATGCACACACATATATATTCGCGCACATATATATGCCGCGCACATAAATATGCGCGCACATATATATGCACGCACATATATATGCAACCACCCTGCACATATATATGCACGCACATAAATATGCGCGCACATAAATATGCGCGCACATAAATATTCGCGCACATATATATGCGTGCACATATATATGCGCGCACATAAATATGCGCGCACATATATACACACCCCCACCCTGCACATATATATGTGCGCACATATACATGCACCCCACCCTGCACATATATATGCGCGCACATATATATGCGCGCACATAAATATGCGCGCACATATATACACACCCCACCCCTGCACATATATATGCGCGCACATATACATGCTCCCCACCCCTGCACATATATATGCCGCGCACATATACATGCACCCCACCCTGCACATATATATGCGCGCACATATATATGCGCGCACCCCACCCTGCACATATATATGCGCGCACATATATATGCACGCACATATATATGCACCCCACCCTGCACATATATATGCGCGCACATATATATGCACCCCACCCTGCACAATATATATGCGCGCACATATATATGCGCGCACATATATATGCGCACACATATTATATATATGCACCCCCACCCCTGCTCATATATATGCACGCACATATATATGCGCGCACATATATATGCGCGCACACTATATATGCACCCCACCCTGCACATATATATGCGCGCAGCACATAAATATGCGCGCACATAAATTTGCGCGCACATATATATGCGCGCACATATATATGCGCGCACATATTTATGCGCGCACATAAATATGCGCGCGCACATATATACGCTCCCCCACCCTGCACATATATATGCGCGCACATATATATGCGCACACATATATATGCGCGCACATATATATATGCGCGCACATATATATGCGCGCACATATATATGCGCGCACAATATATATGCGCGCACTATATATATGCACCCCCACCCTGCACATATATATGCGCGCACATATATATGCGCGCACATAAATATGCGCGCACATATGTACACACCCCACCCTGCACATATATATGCGCGCACATATACATGCACCCCACAGCCCTGCACATATATATGAGCGCACATATATATGCGCGAACATATATATGCGCGCACATATATATGCGCGCACAATATATATGCGCGCACATATATAATGCGCGCACATATATACGCACCCCCACCCTGCACATATATATGCGCGCACATATATATGCGCGCACATATATATATGCGCGCACATATATATGCACCCCACCCCTGCGCATATATATGCGCGCACATAATATATGCGCACACATATATATGCACCCCCACCCTGCTCATATATATGTGCGCACATATATATGCGTGCACATATATATGGGCGCACATATATATGCGCCCCACCCTGCACATACATAAGCGCACACATATATGTGCACACCACATTGCACATATATATGCACGCACATATTTATGCGCCCACATATATATGCGCGCACATATATATGCACCCCACCCTGCACATATATATGCGCGAACATATATATGTGCGCACATATATATGCGCGCACATATATATGCGCGCACATAAATATGCGCGCACATATATATGCGCGCACATATATATGCGCGCACATATATAGGCACCCCACCCTGCACATATATAGGCCGCGAACATATATATGCGCGCACATATATATATGCGCGCACATATATATGAGCGCACATATATATGCGCGCACATATATATGCACCCCACCCTGCACATATATATGCGCGCACATATATATGCGCGCACATATATATGCGCAAACATATATATGCGCGCACATATATACGCACCCCACCCTGCACATACATATGCGCGCACATATATATGCGCGCACATATATACGCACCCCCACCCTGCACATATATATGCGCGAACATTATATATACGCGCCCCACCCTGCACATATATATGCGCGCACATATATATGTGCGCACATATATATGCGCGCAAATATATATGCGCGCACATATATATGCACCCACCCTGCACATATATATGCGAACACATATATATGCGCGCACATATATATGCACCCCACCCTGCACATATATATGCGCTCACATAAATATGCGCGCACATATATATGCGCGCACATATTTATGCGCGCACAAAAATATGCGCGCACATATATACGCTCCCCACCCTGCACATATATATGCGCTCACATATATATGCGCGCACATGTATATGTGCGCACATATATATATGCGCGCACATATATATGCGCACACATATATATGCGCGCACATATATATGCGCGCACATAAATATGCGCGCACATATGTACACACCCCACCCTGCACATATATATGCGCGCACATATACATGCACCCCACCCTGCACATATATATGAGCGCACATATATATGCGCGCACATATATATGAGCACACATATATATGCGCGCACATATATATGCGCGCACATATATATGCGCGCACATATATATGCGCGCACATATATATGTGCGCTCATATATATGTGCAGGGTGGGGTGCATGTATATGTGCGCGCACATATATGTGCAGGGTGCACCCACCCTGCACATATATATGCCCACCCTGCACATATATATATGCGCACACATATATATGCGTGCACATATATATGCACCCCACCCTGCACATATATATGCGCTCACATAAATATGCGCGCACATAAATATGCGCGCACATATATATGCGCGCACATATATATGCACGCACATAAATATGCGCGCACATATTTACACACCCCACCCTGCACATATACATGTGCACACATATACATGAACCCCACCCTGCACATATATATGCGCGCACATATATATGCGCGCACATATATATGCGCGCACATATATATGCGCGCACATATATATGCGCGCACATATATATGCGCGCACATATATACGCACCCCACCCTGCACATATATATGCCCGCACATATATATGCGCGCACATAAATATGCGCGCACATATATACACACCCCACCCTGCACATATATATGCGCGCACATATACATGCACCCCACCCTGCACATATATATGCGCGCACATATATATGCGCGCACCCCACCCTGCACATATATATGCGCGCACATATATATGCACGCACATATATATGCACCCCACCCTGCACATATATATGCGCGCACATATATATGCACCCCATCCTGCACATATATATGCGCGCACATATATATGCGCGCACATAAATATGCGCGCACATATGTACACACCCCACCCTGCACATATATATGCGCGCACATATACATGCACCCCACCCTGCACATATATATGAGTGCACATATATATGCGCGCACATATATAAGCACGCACATATATATGCGCGCACATATATATGCGCGCACATATATACGCACCCCACCCTGCACATATATATGCGCGCACATATATATGCGCGCACATATATATATGTGCGCACATATATATGCACCCCACCCTGCACATATATATGCGCGCACATATATATGCGCACACATATATATGCACCCCACCCTGCTCATATATATGCACGCACATATATATGCGCGCACATATATATGCGCGCACATATATATGCACCCCACCCTGCACATATATATGGGCGCACATATATATGCGCCCCACCCTGCACATACATAAGCGCACACATATATGTGCACACCACATTGCACATATATATGCACGCACATATTTATGCGCCCACATATATATGCGCGCACATATATATGCACCCCACCCTGCACATATATATTCGCGCATATATATGCGCGCACATAAATATGCGCGCATTTATATGCGCGCACATAAATATGCGCGCACATATATACGCATCCCACCCTGCACATATATATGCGCGCACATATGTATGCGCGCACATATGTATGCGCGCACATATGTATGCGCGCACATATGTATGCGCGCACATATGTATGCGCGCACATATATATGCGCGCACATATATATGCGCGCACATATATATGCTCCCCACCCTGCACATACATATGCGCACACATATATGTGCACCCCACATTGCACATATATATGCACGCACATATTTATGCGCACACATATATATGCGCGCACATATATATGCACCCCACCCTGCACATATATATGCACGCACATATATGCGCGCACAAATATGCGCGCACATATATATGCGCGCACATATATATGCGCGCACATATATATGTGCGCACATATATATGCACCCCACCCTGCACATATATATGCGCGCACATAAATATGCGCGCACATAAATTTGCGCGCACATATATTAGCGCGCACATATTTATGCGCGCACATAAATATGCGCGCACATATATATACGCTCCCCACCCTGCACATATATATGAGTGCACATATATATGCGCGCACATATATATATGCGCACACATATATATGCGCACACATATATATGCGCGCACATATATATTCACCCCACCCTGCACATATATATGCACGCACATAAATATGCGCGCACATAAATATGCGCGCACATATATATGCGCGCACATATATATGCGCGCACATATATATGCGCGCACATATATAGGCACCCCACCCTGCACATATATATGCGCGCACATATATATGCGCGCACATATATATACGCGCCCCACCCTGCACATATATATGCGCGCACATATATATGCGCGCACATATATATGCGCGCAAATATATATGCGCGCACATATATATGCACCCACCCTGCACATATATATGCGCACACATATTAATGCGCGCACATATATATGCACCCCACCCTGCACATATATATGCGCTCACATAAATATGCGCGCACATAAATATGCACGCACATATATATGCGCGCACATATATATGCGCGCACATAAATATGCGCGCACATATATACACACCCCACCCAGCACATATATATAGTGCGCACATATACATGCACCCCACCCTGCACATATATATGCGCGCACGTATATATGAGCGAACATATATATGCGCGCACATATATACGCACCCCACCCTGCACATATATATGCGCGCACATATATATGCGCGCACATAAATATGCGCGCACATATATACACACCCCACCCTGCACATATATATGCGCGCACATATACATGCACCCCACCCTGCACATATATATGCGCGCACATATATATGCGCGCACATATATATGCGCGCACATATATATGCGCGCACATATATATGCGCACACATATATATGCGCGCACCCCACCCCTGCACATATATATGCGCGCACATACATATGCACGCACATATATATGCACCCCACCCTGCACATATATATGCGCGCACATATATATACACCCCACCCTGCACATATATATGCGCGCACATATATATGCTCACACATATATATGCACCCCACCCTGCTCATATATATGCGCGCACATATATATGCGTGCACATATATATGGGCGCACATATATATGCGCCCCACCCTGCACATACATATGCGCACACATATATGTGCACCCCACATTGCACATATATATGCACGCACATATTTATGAGCGCACATATATATGCACCCCACCCTGCACATATATATGCGCGCACATATATATGCGCGCACATATATATGCGCGCACATATATATGCGCGCACATTATATGCGCGCACATATATATGCGCGCACATATATATGCGCGCACATATATATGCGCGCACATATATATGCACCCCACCCTGCACATATATATGCGCGCATATATATGCGCGCACATAAATATGCGCGCACATATATACGCACCCCACCCTGCACATATATATGCGCACACATATATATGCGCGCACATATATATGCGCGCACATATATATGCGCGCACAAATATACGCACCCCACCCTGCACATATATATGCGCGCACATATATATGCGCCCCACCCTGCACATACATATGCGCACACATATATGTGCACCCCACATTGCACATATATATGCACGCACACATTTATGCGCGCACATATATATGCGCGCACATATATATGCACCCCACCCTGCACATATATATGCGCGCACATATATATGTGCGCACATATATATGCGCGCACATATATATGCGCGCACATATATATGCGCGCACATATATATGCGCGCACATATATATGCGCGCACATATATATGCACCCCACCCTGCACATATATATGCGCGCACATAAATATGCGCGCACATAAATTTGCGCGCACATGTATACGCGCGCACATATATATGCGCGCACATATTTATGCGCGCACATAAATATGCGCGCACATATATACGCACCCCACCCTGCACATATATATGCGCGCACATATATATATGCGCGCACATATATATATGCGCGCACATATATATGCGCGCACATAAATATGCGCGCACATATGTACACACCCCACCCTGCACATATATATGCGCGCACATATACATGCACCCCACCCTACACATATATATGAGCGCACATATATATGCGCGCACATGTATATGCGCGCACATATATATGCGCGCACATATATACGCACCCCACCCTGCACATATATATGCGCGCACATATATATGCGCGCAAATATATAGGCACCCCACCATGCACATATATATGCGCGCACATATATATGCGCGCACGTATATATGCGCGCACATATATATGCGCGCACATATATATACGCGCCCCACCCTGCACATATATATGCGCGCACATATACATGCGCGCACATATATATGCGCGCACATATATATGCGCGCACATATATATGCGCTCACATATATATGCGCGCACATATATATGCTCCCCACCCTGCACATATATATGCGCGCACATAAATATGCGCGCACAAATATACGCTCCCCACCCTGCACATATATATGCGCGCACATATATATGCGCCCCACCCTGCACATACATATGCGCACACATATATGTGCACCCCACATTGCATGTATATATGCACGCACACATTTATGCGCGCACATATATATGCGCGTACATATATATGCACCCCACCCTGCACATATATATGCGCGCACATATATATGCACCCCTCCCTGCACATATATATGCGCGCACATAAATATGCGCGCACATAAATTTGCGCGCACATATATATGCGCGCACATATATATGCGCGCACATATTTATGCGCGCACATAAATATGCGCGCACATATATACGCACCCCACCCTGCACATATATATGCGCGCACATATATGTGTGCGCACATATATATATGCGCGCACATATATATGCGCGCACATATATAAGCGCGCACATATATATGCACGCACATATATATGCGCGCACATATATATGCGCGCACATATATATGCACCCCACCCTGCACATATATATGCGCGCACATATATATGCGCGCACATAAATATGCGCGCACATATATACGCACCCCACCCTGCACATATATATGCGCGCATATATATGCGCGCACATATATATGCACCCCACCCTGCATATATATATGCGCGCACATAAATATGCGCGCACATAAATATGCGCGCACATAAATATGCGCGCACATATATATGCGCGCACATATATATGCGCGCACATGTATATGCGCGCACATATATAGGCACCCCACCCTGCACATATATATGCGCGCACATATATATGCGCGCACATATATATGCGCGCACATATATATGCGCGCACATATATATGTGCGCACATATATATGCACCCCACTCTGCACATATATATGCGCGCACATATATATGCGCGCACATAAATATGCGTGCACATATGTACACACCCCACCCTGCACATATATATGCGCGCACATATACATGTACACCACCCTGCACATATATATGAGCGCACATATATATGCGCGCACATATATATGCACCCCACCCTGCACATATATATGCGCGCACATAAATATGCGCGCACATAAATATGCGCGCACATATATATGCGCGCACATATATAAGCGCGCACATATATATGCGCGCACATATATAGGCACCCCACCCTGCACATATATATGCACACACATATATATTCGCGCACATATATATGCGCGCACATAAATATGCGCGCACATATATATGCACGCACATATATATGCAACCACCCTGCACATATATATGCACGCACATAAATATGCGCGCACATAAATATGCGCGCACATAAATATTTGCGCACATATATATGCGTGCACATATATATGCGCGCACATAAATATGCGCGCACATATATACACACCCCACCCTGCACATATATATGTGCGCACATATACATGCACCCCACCCTGCACATATATATGCGCGCACATATATATGCGCGCACATAAATATGCGCGCACATATATACACACCCCACCCTGCACATATATATGCGCGCACATATACATGCACCCCACCCTGCACATATATATGCGCGCACATATACATGCACCCCACCCTGCACATATATATGCGCGCACATATATATGCGCGCACCCCACCCTGCACATATATATGCGCGCACATATATATGCACGCACATATATATGCACCCCACCCTGCACATATATATGCGCGCACATATATATGCACCCCATCCTGCACATATATATGCGCGCACATATATATGCGCACACATATATATATGCACCCCACCCTGCTCATATATATGCACGCACATATATATGCGCGCACATATATATGCACCCCACCCTGCAAATATATATGCGCGCACATAAATATGCGCGCACATAAATTTGCGCGCACATATATATGCGCGCACATATATATGCGCGCACATATTTATGCGCGCACATAAATATGCGCGCACATATATACGCTCCCCACCCTGCACATATATATGCGCGCACATATATATGCGCGCACATATATATGCGCGCACATAAATATGCGCGCACATATGTACACACCCCACCCTGCACATATATATGCGCGCACATATACATGCACCCCACCCTGCACATATATATGCGCGCACATATATATGCGCGCACATATATATGCGCGCACATATATATGCGCGCACATATATATGCGCGCACATATATATGCGCGCACATATATACGCACCCCACCCTGCACATATATATGCGCGCACATATATATGCGCGCACATATATATATGCGCGCAAATATATATGCACCCCACCCTGCGCATATATATGCGCGCACATATATATGCGCACACATATATATGCACCCCACCCTGCTCATATATATGTGCGCACATATATATGCGTGCACATATATATGGGCGCACATATATATGCGCCCCACCCTGCACATACATAAGCGCACACATATATGTGCACACCACATTGCACATATATATGCACGCACATATTTATGCGCCCACATATATATGCGCGCACATATATATGCACCCCACCCTGCACATATATATTCGCGCATATATATGCGCGCACATAAATATGCGCGCATTTATATGCGCGCACATAAATATGCGCGCACATATATACGCATCCCACCCTGCACATATATATGCGCGCACAATATGTATGCGCGCACATATGTATGCGCGCACATATGTATGCGCGCACATATATATGCGCGCACATATATATGCGCGCACATATATATGCTTCCCACCTGCACATATATATGCGCGCACATATATATTCACCCCCACCGTGCACATATATATGCACGCACATAAATATGCGCGCACATAAATATGCGCGCACATATATATGCGCGCACATATATATGCGCGCACATATATATGCGCGCACATATATAGGCACCCCAACCCTGCAACATATATATGCGCACACATATATATGCGCGCACATATATATACGCGCCCCACCCTGCACATATATATGCGCGCACATATATATGCGCGCACATATATATGCACCCACCCTGCACATATATATGCGCACACATATATATGCGCGCACATATATATGCACCCCACCCTGCACATATATATGCGCTCACAATAAATATGCGCGCACATAAATATGCGCGCACATATATATGCGCGCACATATATATGCGCGCACATAAATATGCGCGCACAGATATACACACCCCACCCAGCACATATATATGTGCGCACATATACATGCACCCCACCCTGCACATATATATGCGCGCACGTATATATGAGCGAACATATATATGCGCGCACATATATACGCAACCCCACCCTGCACATATATATGCGCGCACATATACATGCACCCCACCCTGCACAATATATGCGCGCACATATATATGCGCGCACATATATATGCGCGCACATATATATGCGCACACATATATATGCGCGCACCCCACCCTGCACATATATATGCGCGCACATATATATGCACGCACATATATATGCACCCCACCCTGCACATATATATGCGCGCACATATATATGCACCCCACCCTGCACATATATATGCGCACACATATATATGCGCACACATATATATGCACCCCACCTCTGCTCATATATATGCGCGCACATATATATGCGTGCACATATATATGGGCGCACATATATATGCGCCCCACCCTGCACATACATATGCGCACACATATATGTGCACCCCACATTGCACATATATATGCACGCACATATTTATGAGCGCACATATATATGCACCCCACCCTGCACATATATATGCGCGCACATATATATGCGCGCACATATATATGCGCGCACATATATATGCTGCGCACATATATATACGCGCACATATATAAATGCGCGCACATATATATGCACCCCACCCTGCACATATATATGCGCGCATATATATGCGCGCACATAAATATGCGCGCACATATATACGCACCCCACCCTGCACATATATATGCGCGCACATATATATGCGCCCCACCCTGCACATACATATGCGCACACATATATGTGCACCCCCACATTGCACATATATATGCACGCACACATTTATGCGCGCACATATATATGCGCGCACATATATATGCACCCCACCCTGCACATATATATTCGCGCACATATATATGCGCGCACATATATATGCACGCACATATATATGCGCGCACATATATATGCGCGCACATATATATGCACCCCACCCTGCACATATATATGCGCGCACATAAATATGCGCGCACATAAATTTGCGCGCACATGTATATGCGCGCACATATATATGCGCGCACATATTTATGCGCGCACATAAATATGCGCGCACATATATACGCACCCCACCCTGCACATATATATGCGCGCACATATACATGCACCCCACCCTGCACATATATATGAGCGCACATATATATGCGCGCACATATATATGCGCGCACATATATATGCGCGCACATATATACGCACCCCACCCTGCACATATATATGCGCGCACATATATATGCGCGCACATATATATGCACCCCAACCCTGCATATATATATGCGCGCACATAAATATGCGCGCACATATATATGCGAGCAGATATATATGCGCGCACATATATGTGCGCGCAGATATATATGCGCGCACATATATAGGCACCCCACCCTGCACATATATATGCGCGCACATATATATGCGCGCACGTATATATGCGCGCACATATATATGCGCGCACATATATATACGCGCCCCCACCCTGCACATATATATGCGCGCACATAAATATGCGCGCACAAATATACGCTCCCCACCCTGCACATATATATGCACGCACATATATATGCGCCCCACCCTGCACATACATATGCGCACACATATATGTGCACCCCACATTGCACGTATATATGCACGCACAACATTTATGCGCGCACATATATATGCGCGTACATATATATGCACCCCACCCTGCACATATATATGCACACACATATATATGCGCGCACATATATATTGCGCGCACATATATATGCGCGCACATATATATGCACCCCACCCTGCACATATATATGCGCGCACATAAATATGCGCGCACATAAATTTGTGCGCACATATATATGCGCGCAACATATATATGCGCGCACATATTTATGCGTGCACATAAATATGCGCGCACATATATACGCACCCCACCCTGCACATATATATGCGCACACATAAATATGCGCGCACATAAATATGCACGCACATATATATGCGCGCACATATATATACGCGCACATATATATGCGCGCACATATATATGCACCCCACCCTGCACATATATATGCGCGCATATATATGCGCGCACATAAATATGCGCGCACATATATACGCACCCCACCCTGCACATATATATGCGCGCACATATATATGCGCCCCACCCTGCACATACATATGCGCACCACATATATGTGCACCCCCACATTGCACATATATATGCACGCACACTTTATGCGCGCCACATATATATGCGCGCACATATATATGCACCCCACCCTGCACATATATATTCGCGCAACATATATATGCGCGCACATATATATGCACGCACATATATATGCGCGCACATATATATGCGCGCACATATATATGCACCCCACCCTGCACATATATATGCGCGCACATAAATATGCGCGCACATAAATTTGCGCGCACATGATATATGCGCGCACATATATATGCGCGCACATATTTATGCGCGCACATAAATATGCGCGCACATATATACGCACCCCACCTGCACATATATATGCGCGCACATATACATGCACCCCACCTGCACATATATATGAGCCGCACATATATATGCGCGCACATATATATGCGCGCACATATATATGCGCGCACATATATACGCACCCCACCCTGCACATATATATGCGCGCACATATATATGCGCGCACATATATATGCACCCCACCCTGCATATATATATGCGCGCACATAAATATGCGCGCACATATATATGCGCGCAGATATATATGCGCGCACATATATGTGCGCGCAGATATATATGCGCGCACATATATAGGCACCCCACCCTGCACATATATATGCGTGCACATATATATGCGCGCACGTATATATGCGCGCACATATATATGCGCCGCACATATATATACGCGCCCCACCCTGCACATATATATGCGCGCACATAAATATGCGCGCACAAATATACGCTCCCCACCCCTGCACATATATATGCACGCACATATATATGCGCCCCACCCTGCACATACATATGCGCACACATATATGTGCACCCCACATTGCACGTATATATGCACGCACACATTTATGCGCGCACATATATATGCGCGTACATATATATGCACCCCACCCTGCACATATATATGCACACACATATATATGCGCGCACATATATATGCGCGCACATATATATGCGCGCACATATATATGCACCCCACCCTGCACATATATATGCGCGCACATAAATATGCGCGCACATAAATTTGTGCGCACATATATATGCGCGCACATATATATGCGCGCACATATTTATGCGTGCACATAAATATGCGCGCACATATATACGCACCCCACCCTGCACATATATATGCGCACACATATTAATGCGCGCACATATATATGCACCCCACCCTGCACATATATATGCGCTCACATAAATATGCGCGCACATAAATATGCACGCACATATATATGCGCGCACATATATATGCGCGCACATAAATATGCGCGCACTATATACACACCCCACCCAGCACATATATATGTGCGCACATATACATGCACCCCACCCTGCACATATATATGCGCGCACGTATATATGAGCGAACATATATATGCGCGCACATATATACGCACCCCCACCCTGCACATATATATGCGCGCACATATATATGCGCGCACATAAATATGCGCGCACAATATATACACACCCCACCCTGCACATATACTATGCGCGCACATATACATGCACCCCACCCTGCACATATATATGCGCGCACATATATATGCGCGCACATATATATGCGCGCACATATATATGCGCGCACATATATATGCGCACACATATATATGCGCGCACCCCCACCCTGCACATATATATGCGCGCACATACATATGCACGCACATATATATGCACCCCACCCTGCACATATATATGCGCGCACATATATATACACCCCACCCTGCACATATATATGCGCGCACATATATATGCTCACACATATATATGCACCCCACCCTGCTCATATATATGCGCGCACATATATATGCGTGCACATATATATGGGCGCACATATATATGCGCCCCACCCTGCACATACATATGCGCACACATATATGTGCACCCCACATTGCACATATATATGCACGCACATATTTATGAGCGCACATATATATGCACCCCACCCTGCACATATATATGCGCGCACATATATATGCGCGCACATATATATGCGCGCACATATATATGCGCGCACATATATATGCGCGCACATATATATGCGCGCACATATATATGCGCGCACATATATATGCACCCCACCCTGCACATATATATGCGCGCATATATATGCGCGCACATAAATATGCGCGCACATATATACGCACCCCACCCTGCACATATATATGCGCACACATATATATGCGCGCACATATATATGCGCGCACATATATATGCGCGCACAAATATACGCACCCCCACCCTGCACATATATATGCGCGCACATATATATGCGCCCCCACCCTGCACATACATATGCGCACACATATATGTGCACCCCACATTGCACATATATATGCACGCACACATTTATGCGCGCACATATATATGCGCGCACATATATATGCACCCCACCCTGCACATATATATGCGCGCACATATATATGCGCGCACATATATATGCGCGCACATATATATGCGCGCACATATATATGCGCGCACATATATATGCGCGCACATATATATGCGCGCACATATATATGACGCGCACATATATATGCACCCCACCCTGCACATATATATGCGCGCACATAAATATGCGCGCACATAAATTTGCGCGCACATGTATACGCGCGCACATATATATGCGCGCACATATTTATGCGCGCACATAAATATGCGCGCACATATATACGCACCCCCACCCTGCACATATATATGCGCGCACATATATATATGCGCGCACATATATATGCGCGCACATATATATGCGCGCACATATATATGCGCGCACACTAAATATGCGCGCACATATGTACACACCCCACCCTGCACATATATATGCGCGCACATATACATGCACCCCACCCTACACATATATATGAGCGCACATATATATGCGCGCCACATGTATATGCGCGCACATATATATGCGCGCACATATATACGCACCCCACCCTGCACATATATATGCGCGCACATATATATGCGCGCAAATATATAGGGCACCCCACCATGCACATATATATGCGCGCACATATATATGCGCGCACGTATATATGCGCGCACATATATATGCGCGCACATTATATATACGCGCCCCACCCTGCACATATATATGCGCGCACATATACATGCGCGCACATATATATGCGCGCACATATATATGCGCGCACATATATATGCGCTCACATATATATGCGTGCACATATATATGCTCCCCACCCTGCACATATAATGCGCGGCACATAAATATGCGCGCACAAATATACGCTCCCCACCCTGCACATATATATGCGCGCACATATATATGCGCCCCACCCTGCACATACATATGCGCACACATATATGTGCACCCCACATTGCATGTATATATGCACGCACACATTTATGCGCGCACATATATATGCGCGTACATATATATGCACCCCCACCCTGCACATATATATGCGCGCACATATATATGCACCCCTCCCTGCACATATATATGCGCGCACATAAATATGCGCGCACATAAATTTGCGCCGCACATATATATGCGCGCACATATATATGCGCGCACATATTTATGCGCGCACATAAATATGCGCGCACATATATACGCACCCACACCCTGCACATATATATGCGCGCACATATATGTGTGCGCACATATATATATGCGCGCACATATATATGCGCGCACATATATAAGCGCGCACATATATATGCACGCACATATATATGCGCGCACATATATATGCGCGCACATATATATGCACCCCACCCTGCACATATATATGCGCGCACATATATATGCGCGCACATAAATATGCGCGCACATATATACGCACCCCACCCCTGCACATATATATCGCGCATATATATGCGCGCACATATATATGCACCCCACCCTGCATATATATATGCGCGCACATAAATATGCGCGCACATAAATATGCGCGCACATAAATATGCGCGCACATATATATGCGCGCACATATATATGCGCGCACATGTATATGCGCGCACATATATAGGCACCCCACCCTGCACATATATATGCGCGCACATATATATGCGCGCACATATATATGCGCGCACATATATATGCGCGCACATATATATGTGCGCACATATATATGCACCCCCACTCTGCACACTATATATGCGCGCACATATATATGCGCGCACATAAATATGCGTGCACATATGTACACACCCCACCCTGCACATATATATGCGCGCACATATACATGTACACCCACCCTGCACATATATATGAGCGCACATATATATGCGCGCACATATATATGCCCACCCCCACCCTGCACATATATATGCGCGCACATAAATATGCGCGCACATAAATATGCGCGCACATATATATGCGCGCACATATATAAGCGCGCACATATATATGCGCGCACATATATAGGCACCCCACCCTGCACATATATATGCACACACATATATATTCGCGCACATATATATGCGCGCACATAAATATGCGCGCACATATATATGCACGCACATATATATGCAACCACCCTGCACATATATATGCACGCAACATAAATATGCGCGCACATAAATATGCGCGCACATAAATATTCGCGCACATATATATGCGTGCACATATATATGCGCGCACATAAATATGCGCGCACATATATACACACCCCACCCTGCACATATATATGTGCGCACATATACATGCACCCCACCCTGCACATATATATGCGCGCACATATATATGCGCGCACATAAATATGCTGCGCACATATATACACACCCCACCCTGCACATATATATGCGCGCACATATACATGCTCCCCACCCTGCACATATATATGCGCGCACATATACATGCAACCCCACCCTGCACATATATATGCGCGCACATATATATGCGCGCACACCCACCCTGCACATATATATGCGCGCACATATATATGCACGCACATATATATGCACCCCCACCCTGCACATATATATGCGCGCACATATATATGCACCCCATCCTGCACATATATATGCGCGCACATATATATGCGCACACATATATATATGCACCCCACCCTGCTCATATATATGCACGCACATATATATAGCGCGCAACATATATATGCACCCCACCCTGCAAATATATATGCGCGCACATAAATATGCGCGCACATAAATTTGCGCGCACATATATATGCGCGCACATATATATGCGCGCACATATTTATGCGCGCACATAAATATGCGCGCACATATATACGCTCCCCACCCTGCACATATATATGCGCGCACATATATATGCGCGCACATATATATGCGCGCACATAAATATGCGCGCACATATGTACACACCCCCACCCTGCACATATATATGCGCGCACATATACATGCACCCCACCCTGCACATATATATGCGCGCACATATATATGCGCGCAACATATATATGCGCGCACATATATATGCGCGCACATATATATGCGCGCACATATATATGCGCGCACATATATATGCGCGCACATATATACGCACCCCACCTGCACATATATATGCGCGCACATATATATGCGCGCACATATATATATGCCGCGCACATATATATGCACCCCACCCTGCGCATATATATGCGCGCACATATATATGCGCACACATATATATGCACCCACCCTGCTCATATATATGTGCGCACAATATATATGCGTGCACATATATATGGGCGCACATATATATGCGCCCCACCCTGCACATACTTAAGCGCACACATATATGTGCACACCACATTGCCACATATATATGCACGCACATATTTATGCGCCCACATATATATGCGCGCACATATATATGCACCCCACCCTGCACATATATATTCGCGCATATATATGCGCGCACATAAATATGCGCGCATTTATATGCGCGCACATAAATATGCGCGCACATATATACGCATCCCACCCTGCACATATATATGCGCGCACATATGTATGCGCGCACATATGTATGCGCGCACATATGTATGCGCGCACATATATATGCGCGCACATATATATGCGCGCACATATATATGCTTCCCACCCTGCACATATATATGCGCGCACATATATATTCACCCCACCGTGCACATATATATGCACGCACATAAATATGCGCGCACATAAATATGCGCGCACATATATATGCGCGCACATATATATGCGCGCACATATATATGCGCGCACATATATAGGCACCCCACCCTGCACATATATATGCGCGCACATATATATGCGCGCACATATATATACGCGCCCCACCCTGCACATATATATGCGCGCACATATATATGCGCGCACATATATATGCGCGCACATATATATGCGTGCACATATATATGCGCGCACATATATATGCACCCACCCTGCACATATATATGCGCACACATATATATGCGCGCACATATATATGCACCCCACCCTGCACATATATATGCGCTCACATAAATATGCGCGCACATAAATATGCGCGCACCTATATATGCGCGCACATATATATGCGCGCACATAAATATGCGCGCACAGATATACACACCCCACCCAGCACATATATATGTGCGCACATATACATGCACCCCACCCTGCACATATATATGCGCGCACGTATATATGAGCGAACATATATATGCGCGCACATATATACGCACCCCACCCTGCACATATATATGCGCGCACATATATATGCGCGCACATATATATTCACCCCACCCTGCACATATATATGCACGCACATAAATATGCGCGCACATAAATATGCGCGCACATATATATGCGCGCACATATATATGCGCGCACATATATATGCGCGCACATATATAGGCACCCCCACCCTGCACATATATATGCGCGCACATATATATGCGCGCACATATATATACGCGCCCCACCCTGCACATATATATGCGCGCACATATATATGCGCGCACATATATATGCGCGCACATATATGCGCGCACATATATATGCGCGGCACATATATATGCGCGCACATATATATGCACCCACCCTGCACATATATATGCGCACACATATATATGCCGCGCACATATATATGCGCCCACCTGCACATATATATGCGC
>NW_027440832.1:0-58791 GCF_031893055.1 Leptodactylus fuscus | reverse complement strand
CCCCTATCATTACATAATGTCCTCTGTTATTATAATATACAGTGCCCCTTATATTACATAATGTCCTCTGTTATTATAATATACAGTGCCCCCTATCATTATATAATGTCCTCTGTTATTATAATATACAGTGCCCCATATCATTACATAATGTCCTCTGTTATTATAATATACAGTGCCCCCTATCATGATATAATGTCCTCTGTTATTATAATATACAGTGCCCCCTATCATTATATAATGTCCTCTGTTATTATAATATACAGTGCCCCCTATCATTACTTAATGTCCTCTGTTATTATAATATACAGTGCCCCCTATCATTACATAATGTCCTCTGTTATTATAATATACAGTGCCCCCTATCATTATATAATGTCCTCTGTTATTATAATATACAGTGCCCCCTATCATTATATAATGTCCTCTGTTATTATAATATACAGTGCCCCCTATCATTACATAATGTCCTCTGTTATTATAATATACAGTGCCCCCTATCATTACATAATGTCCTCTGTTATTATAATATACAGTGCCCCCTATCATTACATAATGTCCTCTGTTATTATAATATACAGTGCCCCCTATCATTACATAATGTCCTCTGTTATTATAATATACAGTGCCCCCTATCATTACATAATGTCCTCTGTTATTATAATATACAGTGCCCCCTATCATTACATAATGTCCTCTGTTATTATAATATACAGTGCCCCCCATAATTATATAATGTCCTCTGTTATTATAATATACAGTGCCCCCTATCGTTACATAATGTCCTCTGTTATTATAATATTCAGTGCCCCCTATCATTACATAATGTCCTCTGTTATTATAATATAAAGTGCCCCCTATAATTATATAATGTCCACTGTTATTATAATATACAGTGCCCCTATCGTTACATAATGTCCTCTGTTATTATAATATACAGTGCCCCCTATCATTACATAATGTCCTCTGTTATTATAATATACAGTGCCCCCTATCATTAAATAATGTCCTCTGTTATTATAATATACAGTGCCCCCTATCATTACATAATGTCCTCTGTTATTATAATATACAGTGCCCCCTATCATTACATAATGTCCTCTGTTATTATAATATAGAGTGCCCCCTATCATTACATAATGTCCTCTGTTATTATAATATACAGTGCCCCTTATATTACATAATGTCCTCTGTTATTATAATATACAGTGGCCCCTATCATTACATAATGTCCTCTGTTATTATTATTTACAGTGCCCCCTATCATTACATAATGTCCTCTGTTATTATAATATACAGTGCCCCCTATCATTACATAATGTCCTCTGTTATTATAATATACAGTGCCCCTTATATTACATAATGTCCTCTGTTATTATAATATACAGTGCCCCCTATCATTACATAATGTCCTCTGTTATTATAATATACAGTGCCCCCTATCATTATATAATGTCCTCTGTTATTATAATATACAGTGCCCCCTATGATTACATAATGTCCTCTGTTATTATAATATACAGTGCCCCCTATCATTACATAATGTTCTCTGTTATTATGATATACATTGCCCCCTATCATTACATAATGTCCTCTGTTATTATAATATACAGTGCCCCCTATGATTACATAATGTCTTTGTTATTATAATATACAGTGCCCCTTATATTACATAATGTCCTCTGTAATTATAATATACAGTGCCCCTATCATTATATAATGTCCTCTGTTATTATAACATACAGTGCCCCCTATCATTACATAATGTCCTCTGTTATAATATACAGTGCCCCCCTATCATTATATAATTTCCTCTTATTATAATATACAGTGCCCCTTATATTACATATTGTCCTCTGTTATTATAATATACAGTGCCCCTTATATTACATAATGTCCTCTGTTATTATAATATACAGTGCCCTTTATATTACATAATGTCCTCTCTTATTATAATATACAGTGCCCCTTATATTACATATTGTCCTCTGTTATTATAATATACAGTGCCCCTTATGTTACATAATGTCCTCTGTTATTATAATATACAGTGCCCCCTATCATTACATAATGTCCTCTGTTATTATAATATACAGTGCCCCCTATCATTACATAATGTCCTCTGTTATTATAATATACAGTGCCCCCTATCATTACATAATGTCCTCTGTTATTATAATATACAGTGCCCCCTATCATTACTTAATGTCCTCTGTTATTATAATATACAGTGCCCCCTATCATTACATAATGTCCTCTGTTATTATAATATACAGTGCCCCCTATCATTATATAATGTCCTCTGTTATTATAATATACAGTGCCCCCTATCATTATATAATGTCCTCTGTTATTATAATATACAGTGCCCCCTATCATTACATAATGTCCTCTGTTATTATAATATACAGTGCCCCCTATCATTACATAATGTCCTCTGTTATTATAATATACAGTGCCCCCTATCATTACATAATGTCCTCTGTTATTATAATATACAGTGCCCCCTATCATTACATAATGTCCTCTGTTATTATAATATACAGTGCCCCCTATCATTACATAATGTCCTCTGTTATTATAATATACAGTGCCCCCTATCATTACATAATGTCCTCTGTTATTATAATATACAGTGCCCCCATAATTATATAATGTCCTCTGTTATTATAATATACAGTGCCCCCTATCGTTACATAATGTCCTCTGTTATTATAATATTCAGTGCCCCCTATCATTACATAATGTCCTCTGTTATTATAATATAAAGTGCCCCTATAATTATATATGTCCTCTGTTATTATAATATACAGTGCCCCCTATCGTTACATAATGTCCTCTGTTATTATAATATACAGTGCCCCCTATCATTACATAATGTCCTCTGTTATTATAATATACAGTGCCCCCTATCATTAAATAATGTCCTCTGTTATTATAATATACAGTGCCCCTATCATTACATAATGTCCTCTGTTATTATAATATACAGTGCCCCCTATCATTACATAATGTCCTCTGTTATTATAATATAGAGTGCCCCTATCATTACATAATGTCCTCTGTTATTATAATATACAGTGCCCCTTATATTACATAATGTCCTCTGTTATTATAATATACAGTGGCCCCTATCATTACATAATGTCCTCTGTTATTATTATTTACAGTGCCCCCTATCATTACATAATGTCCTCTGTTATTATAATATACAGTGCCCCCTATCATTACATAATGTCCTCTGTTATTATAATATACAGTGCCCCTTATATTACATAATGTCCTCTGTTATTATAATATACAGTGCCCCCTATCATTACATAATGTCCTCTGTTATTATAATATACAGTGCCCCCTATCATTACTTAATGTCCTCTGTTATTATAATATACAGTGCCCCTATCATTACATAATGTCCTCTGTTATTATAATATACAGTGCCCCCTATCATTATATAATGTCCTCTGTTATTATAATATACAGTGCCCCCTATCATTATATAATGTCCTCTGTTATTATAATATACAGTGCCCCCTATCATTACATAATGTCCTCTGTTATTATAATATACAGTGCCCCCTATCATTACATAATGTCCTCTGTTATTATAATATACAGTGCCCCCTATCATTACATAATGTCCTCTGTTATTATAATATACAGTGCCCCCTATCATTACATAATGTCCTCTGTTATTATAATATACAGTGCCCCCTATCATTACATAATGTCCTCTGTTATTATAATATACAGTGCCCCCTATCATTACATAATGTCCTCTGTTATTATAATATACAGTGCCCCCCATAATTATATAATGTCCTCTGTTATTATAATATACAGTGCCCCCTATCGTTACATAATGTCCTCTGTTATTATAATATTCAGTGCCCCCTATAATTACATAATGTCCTCTGTTATTATAATATAAAGTGCCCCCTATAATTATATAATGTCCTCTGTTATTATAATATACAGTGCCCCCTATCGTTACATAATGTCCTCTGTTATTATAATATACAGTGCCCCCTATCATTACATAATGTCCTCTGTTATTATAATATACAGTGCCCCCTATCATTAAATAATGTCCTCTGTTATTATAATATACAGTGCCCCCTATCATTACATAATGTCCTCTGTTATTATAATATACAGTGCCCCCTATCATTACATAATGTCCTCTGTTATTATAATATAGAGTGCCCCCTATCATTACATAATGTCCTCTGTTATTATAATATACAGTGCCCCTTATATTACATAATGTCCTCTGTTATTATAATATACAGTGGCCCCTATCATTACATAATGTCCTCTGTTATTATTATTTACAGTGCCCCCTATCATTACATAATGTCCTCTGTTATTATAATATACAGTGCCCCCTATCATTACATAATGTCCTCTGTTATTATAATATACAGTGCCCCTTATATTACATAATGTCCTCTGTTATTATAATATACAGTGCCCCCTATCATTATATAATGTCCTCTGTTATTATAACATACAGTGCCCCCTATCATTACATAATGTCCTCTGTTATAATATACAGTGCCCCCTATCATTATATAATTTCCTCTTATTATAATATACAGTGCCCCCTTATATTACATATTGTCCTCTGTTATTATAATATACAGTGCCCCTTATATTACATAATGTCCTCTGTTATTATAATATACAGTGCCCTATATTACATAATGTCCTCTCTTATTATAATATACAGTGCCCCTTATATTACATATTGTCCTCTGTTATTATAATATACAGTGCCCCTTATATTACATAATGTCCTCTGTTATTATAATATACAGTGCCCCCTATCATTACATAATGTCCTCTGTTATTATAATATACAGTGCCCCCTATCATTACATAATGTCCTCTGTTATTATAATATACAGTGCCCCCTATCATTACATAATGTCCTCTGTTATTATAATATACAGTGCCCCCTATCATTACTTAATGTCCTCTGTTATTATAATATACAGTGCCCCCTATCATTACATTTACTTAATGTCCTCTGTTATTATAATATACAGTGCCCCCTATCATTACATAATGTCTCCTGTTATTATAATATACAGTGCCCCTATCATTATATAATGTCCTCTGTTATTATAATATACAGTGCCCCTATCATTATATAATGTCCTCTGTTATTATAATATACAGTGCCCCCTATCATTACATAATGTCCTCTGTTATTATAATTATACAGTGCCCCCTATCATTACATAATGTCCTCTGTTATTATAATATACAGTGCCCCCTATCATTACATAATGTCCTCTGTTATTATAATATACAGTGCCACCTATCATTACATAATGTCCTCTGTTATTATAATATACAGTGCCCCTATCATTACATAATGTCCTCTGTTATTATAATACAGTGCCCCCTTAATTATCATAATGTCCTCTGTTATATAATATACAGTGCCCCCTATCGTTACATAATGTCCTCTGTTATTATAATATTCAGTGCCCCCTATCATTACATAATGTCCTCTGTTATTATAATATAAGTGCCCCTATAATTATATATGTCCTCTGTTATTATAATATACAGTGCCCCCTATCGTTACATAATGTCCTCTGTTATTATAATATACAGTGCCCCCTATCATTACATAATGTCCTCTGTTATTATAATATACAGTGCCCCCTATCATTAAATAATGTCCTCTGTTATTATAATATACAGTGCCCCCTATCATTACATAATGTCCTCTGTTATTATAATATACAGTGCCCCCTATCATTACATAATGTCCTCTGTTATTATAATATAGAGTGCCCCCTATCATTACATAATGTCCTCTGTTATTATAATATACAGTGCCCCTTATATTACATAATGTCCTCTGTTATTATAATATACAGTGGCCCCTATCATTACATAATGTCCTCTGTTATTATAATATTACAGTGCCCCCTATCATTACATAATGTCCTCTGTTATTATAATATACAGTGCCCCCTATCATTACATAATGTCCTCTGTTATTATAATATACAGTGCCCCTTATATTACATAATGTCCTCTGTTATTATAATATACAGTGCCCCCTATCATTACATAATGTCCTCTGTTATTATAATATACAGTGCCCCCTATCATTACTTAATGTCCTCTGTTATTATAATATACAGTGCCCCCTATCATTACATAATGTCCTCTGTTATTATAATATACAGTGCCCCCTATCATTATATAATGTCCTCTGTTATTATAATATACAGTGCCCCCTATCATTATATAATGTCCTCTGTTATTATAATATACAGTGCCCCCTATCATTACATAATGTCCTCTGTTATTATAATATACAGTGCCCCCTATCATTACATAATGTCCTCTGTTATTATAATATACAGTGCCCCCTATCATTACATAATGTCCTCTGTTATTATAATATACAGTGCCCCCTATCATTACATAATGTCCTCTGTTATTATAATATACAGTGCCCCCTATCATTACATAATGTCCTCTGTTATTATAATATACAGTGCCCCCTATCATTACATAATGTCCTCTGTTATTATAATATACAGTGCCCCCCATAATTATATAATGTCCTCTGTTATTATAATATACAGTGCCCCCTATCGTTACATAATGTCCTCTGTTATTATAATATTCAGTGCCCCTATAATTACATAATGTCCTCTGTTATTATAATATAAAGTGCCCCCTATAATTATATAATGTCCTCTGTTATTATAATATACAGTGCCCCCTATCGTTACATAATGTCCTCTGTTATTATAATATACAGTGCCCCCTATCATTACATAATGTCCTCTGTTATTATAATATACAGTGCCCCCTATCATTAAATAATGTCCTCTGTTATTATAATATACAGTGCCCCCTATCATTACATAATGTCCTCTGTTATTATAATATACAGTGCCCCCTATCATTACATAATGTCCTCTGTTATTATAATATAGAGTGCCCCCTATCATTACATAATGTCCTCTGTTATTATAATATACAGTGCCCCTTATATTACATAATGTCCTCTGTTATTATAATATACAGTGGCCCCTATCATTACATAATGTCCTCTGTTATTATTATTTACAGTGCCCCCTATCATTACATAATGTCCTCTGTTATTATAATATACAGTGCCCCCTATCATTACATAATGTCCTCTGTTATTATAATATACAGTGCCCCTTATATTACATAATGTCCTCTGTTATTATAATATACAGTGCCCCCTATCATTACATAATGTCCTCTGTTATTATAATATACAGTGCCCCCTATCATTATATAATGTCCTCTGTTATTATAATATACAGTGCCCCCTATGATTACATAATGTCCTCTGTTATTATAATATACAGTGCCCCCTATCATTACATAATGTTCTCTGTTATTATGATATACATTGCCCCCTATCATTACATAATGTCCTCTGTTATTATAATATACAGTGCCCCCTATGATTACATAATGTCCTTTGTTATTATAATATACAGTGCCCCTTATATTACATAATGTCCTCTGTAATTATAATATACAGTGCCCCCTATCATTATATAATGTCCTCTGTTATTATAACATACAGTGCCCCCTATCATTACATAATGTCCTCTGTTATAATATACAGTGCCCCCTATCATTATATAATTTCCTCTTATTATAATATACAGTGCCCCTTATATTACATATTGTCCTCTGTTATTATAATATACAGTGCCCCTTATATTACATAATGTCCTCTGTTATTATAATATACAGTGCCCTTTATATTACATAATGTCCTCTCTTATTATAATATACAGTGCCCCTTATATTACATATTGTCCTCTGTTATTATAATATACAGTGCCCCTTATATTACATAATGTCCTCTGTTATTATAATATACAGTGCCCCCTATCATTACATAATGTCCTCTGTTATTATAATATACAGTGCCCCCTATCATTACATAATGTCCTCTGTTATTATAATATACAGTGCCCCCTATCATTACATAATGTCCTCTGTTATTATAATATACAGTGCCCCCTATCATTACTTAATGTCCTCTGTTATTATAATATACAGTGCCCCCTATCATTACATAATGTCCTCTGTTATTATAATATACAGTGCCCCCTATCATTATATAATGTCCTCTGTTATTATAATATACAGTGCCCCCTATCATTATATAATGTCCTCTGTTATTATAATATACAGTGCCCCCTATCATTACATAATGTCCTCTGTTATTATAATATACAGTGCCCCCTATCATTACATAATGTCCTCTGTTATTATAATATACAGTGCCCCCTATCATTACATAATGTCCTCTGTTATTATAATATACAGTGCCCCCTATCATTACATAATGTCCTCTGTTATTATAATATACAGTGCCCCCTATCATTACATAATGTCCTCTGTTATTATAATATACAGTGCCCCCTATCATTACATAATGTCCTCTGTTATTATAATATACAGTGCCCCCCATAATTATATAATGTCCTCTGTTATTATAATATACAGTGCCCCCTATCGTTACATAATGTCCTCTGTTATTATAATATTCAGTGCCCCCTATCATTACATAATGTCCTCTGTTATTATAATATAAAGTGCCCCCTATAATTATATAATGTCCTCTGTTATTATAATATACAGTGCCCCCTATCGTTACATAATGTCCTCTGTTATTATAATATACAGTGCCCCCTATCATTACATAATGTCCTCTGTTATTATAATATACAGTGCCCCCTATCATTAAATAATGTCCTCTGTTATTATAATATACAGTGCCCCCTATCATTACATAATGTCCTCTGTTATTATAATATACAGTGCCCCCTATCATTACATAATGTCCTCTGTTATTATAATATAGAGTGCCCCCTATCATTACATAATGTCCTCTGTTATTATAATATACAGTGCCCCTTATATTACATAATGTCCTCTGTTATTATAATATACAGTGGCCCCTATCATTACATAATGTCCTCTGTTATTATTATTTACAGTGCCCCCTATCATTACATAATGTCCTCTGTTATTATAATATACAGTGCCCCCTATCATTACATAATGTCCTCTGTTATTATAATATACAGTGCCCCTTATATTACATAATGTCCTCTGTTATTATAATATACAGTGCCCCCTATCATTACATAATGTCCTCTGTTATTATAATATACAGTGCCCCCTATCATTTATAATGTCCTCTGTTATTATAATATACAGTGCCCCCTATGATTACATAATGTCCTCTGTTATTATAATATACAGTGCCCCCTATCATTACATAATGTTCTCTGTTATTATGATATACATTGCCCCCTATCATTACATAATGTCCTCTGTTATTATAATATACAGTGCCCCCTATGATTACATAATGTCCTTTGTTATTATAATATACAGTGCCCCTTATATTACATAATGTCCTCTGTAATTATAATATACAGTGCCCCCTATCATTATATAATGTCCTCTGTTATTATAACATACAGTGCCCCCTATCATTACATAATGTCCTCTGTTATAATATACAGTGCCCCCTATCATTATATAATTTTCCTCTTATTATAATATACAGTGCCCCTTATATTACATATTGTCCTCTGTTATTATAATATACAGTGCCCCTTATATTACATAATGTCCTCTGTTATTATAATATACAGTGCCCTTATATTACATAATGTCCTCTCTTATTATAATATACAGTGCCCCTTATATTACATATTGTCCTCTGTTATTATAATATACAAGTGCCCCTTATATTACATAATGTCCTCTGTTATTATAATATACAGTGCCCCTATCATTACATAATGTCCTCTGTTATTATAATATACAGTGCCCCCTATCATTACATAATGTCCTCTGTTATTATAATATACAGTGCCCCCTATCATTACATAATGTCCTCTGTTATTATAATATACAGTGCCCCCTATCATTACATAATGTCCTCTGTTATTATAATATACAGTGCCCCTTATATTACATAATGTCCTCTGTAATTATAATATACAGTGCCCCCTATCATTACATAATGTCCTCTGTTATTATAATATACAGTGCCCCCTATCATTACATAATGTCCTCTGTTATTATAATATACAGTGCCCCCTATCATTACATAATGTCCTCTGTTATTATAATATACAGTGCCCCTTATATTACATAATGTCCTCTGTAATTATAATATACAGTGCCCCCTATCATTACATAATGTCCTCTGTTATTATAATATACAGTGCCCCCTATCGTTACATAATGTCCTTTGTTATTATAATATACAGTGCCCCCTATCATTACATAATGTCCTTTGTTATTATAATATACAGTGCCCCCTATCATTACATAATGTCCTCTGTTATTATAATATACAGTGCCCCCTATCATTATATAATGTCCTCTGTTATTATAATATACAGTGCCCCCTATCATTACATAATGTCCTCTTTTATTATAATATACAGTGCCCCCTATCATTACATAATGTCCTCTTTTATTATAATATACAGTGCCCCCTATCATTATAAAATGTCCTCTGTTATTATAATACACAGTGCCCCTTATATTACATAATGTTCTCTGTTATTATAATATACAGTGCCCCCTATCATTATAAAATGTCCTCTGTTATTATAATATACAGTGCCCCTTATATTACATAATGTCCTCTGTTATTATAATATACAGTGCCCCTTTTATTACATAATGTCCTCTGTTATTATAATATACAGTGCCCTTTATATTACATAATGTCCTCTCTTATTATAATATACAGTGCCCCTTATATTACATAATGTCCTCTGTTATTATAATATACAGTGCCCTTTATATTACATAATGTCCTCTCTTATTATAATATACAGTGCCCCTTATATTACATAATGTCCTCTGTTATTATAATATACAGTGCCCCCTATCATTATATAATGTCCTCTGTTATTATAATATACAGTGCCCCCTATCATTACATAATGTCCTCTGTTATTATAATATACAGTGCCCTTTATATTACATAATGTCCTCTCTTATTATAATATACAGTGCCCCTTATATTACATAATGTCCTCTGTTATTATAATATACAGTGCCCCCTATCATTATATAATGTCCTCTGTTATTATAATATACAGTGCCCCCTATCATTACATAATGTCCTCTGTTATTATAATATACAGTGCCCCTTATATTACATAATGTCCTCTGTTATTATAATATACAGTGCCCCCTATCATTATATAATGTCCTCTGTTATTATAATATACAGTGCCCCCTATCATTACATAATGTCCTCTGTTATGATAATATACAGTGCCCCCTATCATGATATAATGTCCTCTGTTATTATAATATACAGTGCCCCCTATCATTATATAATGTCCTCTGTTATTATAATATACAGTGCCCCCTATCATTACATAATGTCCTCTGTTATTATAATATACAGTGCCCCCTATCATTACATAATGTCCTCTGTTATTATAATATACAGTGCCCCCTATCATTATATAATGTCCTCTGTTATTATAATATACAGTGCCCCCTATCATTATATAATGTCCTCTGTTATTATAATATACAGTGCCCCCTATCATTACATAATGTCCTCTGTTATTATAATATACAGTGCCCCCTATCATTACATAATGTCCTCTGTTATTATAATATACAGTGCCCCCTATCATTACATAATGTCCTCTGTTATTATAATATACAGTGCCCCCTATCATTACATAATGTCCTCTGATATTATAATATACAGTGCCCCCTATCATTACATAATGTCCTCTGTTATTATAATATACAGTGCCCCCCATAATTATATAATGTCCTCTGTTATTATAATATACAGTGCCCCCTATCGTTACATAATGTCCTCTGTTATTATAATATTCAGTGCCCCCTATCATTACATAATGTCCTCTGTTATTATAATATAAAGTGCCCCCTATAATTATATAATGTCCTCTGTTATTATAATATACAGTGCCCCCTATCGTTACATAATGTCCTCTGTTATTATAATATACAGTGCCCCCTATCATTACATAATGTCCTCTGTTATTATAATATACAGTGCCCCCTATCATTAAATAATGTCCTCTGTTATTATAATATACAGTGCCCCCTATCATTACATAATGTCCTCTGTTATTATAATATACAGTGCCCCCTATCATTACATAATGTCCTCTGTTATTATAATATACAGTGCCCCCTATCATTACATAATGTCCTCTGTTATTATAATATACAGTGCCCCTTATATTACATAATGTCCTCTGTTATTATAATATACAGTGGCCCCTATCATTACATAATGTCCTCTGTTATTATTATTTACAGTGCCCCCTATCATTACATAATGTCCTCTGTTATTATAATATACAGTGCCCCCTATCATTACATAATGTTCTCTGTTATTATGATATACATTGCCCCCTATCATTACATAATGTCCTCTGTTATTATAATATACAGTGCCCCCTATCATTACATAATGTCCTTTGTTATTATAATATACAGTGCCCCTTATATTACATAATGTCCTCTGTAATTATAATATACAGTGCCCCCTATCATTATATAATGTCCTCTGTTATTATAACATACAGTGCCCCCTATCATTACATAATGTCCTCTGTTATAATATACAGTGCCCCCTATCATTATATAATTTCCTCTTATTATAATATACAGTGCCCCTTATATTACATAATGTCCTCTGTTATTATAATATACAGTGCCCCTTATATTACATATTGTCCTCTGTTATTATAATATACAGTGCCCCTTATATTACATAATGTCCTCTGTTATTATAATATACAGTGCCCTTTATATTACATAATGTCCTCTCTTATTATAATATACAGTGCCCCTTATATTACATATTGTCCTCTGTTATTATAATATACAGTGCCCCTTATATTACATAATGTCCTCTGTTATTATAATATACAGTGCCCCCTATCATTACATAATGTCCTCTGTTATTATAATATACAGTGCCCTTTATATTACATAATGTCCTCTCTTATTATAATATACAGTGCCCCTTATATTACATATTGTCCTCTGTTATTATAATATACAGTGCCCCTTATATTACATAATGTCCTCTGTTATTATAATATACAGTGCCCTTTATATTACATAATGTCCTCTGTTATTATAATATACAGTGCCCTTTATATTACATAATGTCCTCTCTTATTATAATATACAGTGCCCCTTATATTACATAATGTCCTCTGTTATTATAATATACAGTGCCCCTTTTATTACATAATGTCCTCTGTTATTATAATATACAGTGCCCTTTATATTACATAATGTCCTCTCTTATTATAATATACAGTGCCCCTTATATTACATAATGTCCTCTGTTATTATAATATACAGTGCCCCCTATCATTATATAATGTCCTCTGTTATTATAATATACAGTGCCCCCTATCATTACATAATGTCCTCTGTTATTATAATATACAGTGCCCCTTATATTACATAATGTCCTCTGTTATTATAATATACAGTGCCCCCTATCATTATATAATGTCCTCTGTTATTATAATATACAGTGCCCCCTATCATTACATAATGTCCTCTGTTATGATAATATACAGTGCCCCCTATCATGATATAATGTCCTCTGTTATTATAATATACAGTGCCCCCTATCATTATATAATGTCCTCTGTTATTATAATATACAGTGCCCCCTATCATTACATAATGTCCTCTGTTATTATAATATACAGTGCCCCCTATCATTACATAATGTCCTCTGTTATTATAATATACAGTGCCCCCTATCATTATATAATGTCCTCTGTTATTATAATATACAGTGCCCCCTATCATTATATAATGTCCTCTGTTATTATAATATACAGTGCCCCCTATCATTACATAATGTCCTCTGTTATTATAATATACAGTGCCCCCTATCATTACATAATGTCCTCTGTTATTATAATATACAGTGCCCCCTATCATTACATAATGTCCTCTGTTATTATAATATACAGTGCCCCCTATCATTACATAATGTCCTCTGTTATTATAATATACAGTGCCCCCTATCATTACATAATGTCCTCTGTTATTATAATATACAGTGCCCCCTATCATTACATAATGTCCTCTGTTATTATAATATACAGTGCCCCCCATAATTATATAATGTCCTCTGTTATTATAATATACAGTGCCCCCTATCGTTACATAATGTCCTCTGTTATTATAATATTCAGTGCCCCCTATCATTACATAATGTCCTCTGTTATTATAATATAAAGTGCCCCCTATAATTATATAATGTCCTCTGTTATTATAATATACAGTGCCCCCTATCGTTACATAATGTCCTCTGTTATTATAATATACAGTGCCCCCTATCATTACATAATGTCCTCTGTTATTATAATATACAGTGCCCCCTATCATTAAATAATGTCCTCTGTTATTATAATATACAGTGCCCCCTATCATTACATAATGTCCTCTGTTATTATAATATACAGTGCCCCCTATCATTACATAATGTCCTCTGTTATTATAATATAGAGTGCCCCCTATCATTACATAATGTCCTCTGTTATTATAATATACAGTGCCCCTTATATTACATAATGTCCTCTGTTATTATAATATACAGTGGCCCCTATCATTACATAATGTCCTCTGTTATTATTATTTACAGTGCCCCCTATCATTACATAATGTCCTCTGTTATTATAATATACAGTGCCCCCTATCATTACATAATGTCCTCTGTTATTATAATATACAGTGCCCCTTATATTACATAATGTCCTCTGTTATTATAATATACAGTGCCCCCTATCATTACATAATGTCCTCTGTTATTATAATATACAGTGCCCCCTATCATTATATAATGTCCTCTGTTATTATAATATACAGTGCCCCCTATGATTACATAATGTCCTCTGTTATTATAATATACAGTGCCCCCTATCATTACATAATGTTCTCTGTTATTATGATATACATTGCCCCCTATCATTACATAATGTCCTCTGTTATTATAATATACAGTGCCCCCTATGATTACATAATGTCCTTTGTTATTATAATATACAGTGCCCCTTATATTACATAATGTCCTCTGTAATTATAATATACAGTGCCCCCTATCATTATATAATGTCCTCTGTTATTATAACATACAGTGCCCCCTATCATTACATAATGTCCTCTGTTATAATATACAGTGCCCCCTATCATTATATAATTAACTCTTATTATAATATACAGTGCCCCTTATATTACATATTGTCCTCTGTTATTATAATATACAGTGCCCCTTATATTACATAATGTCCTCTGTTATTATAATATACAGTGCCCTTTATATTACATAATGTCCTCTCTTATTATAATATACAGTGCCCCTTATATTACATATTGTCCTCTGTTATTATAATATACAGTGCCCCTTATATTACATAATGTCCTCTGTTATTATAATATACAGTGCCCCCTATCATTACATAATGTCCTCTGTTATTATAATATACAGTGCCCCCTATCATTACATAATGTCCTCTGTTATTATAATATACAGTGCCCCCTATCATTACATAATGTCCTCTGTTATTATAATATACAGTGCCCCCTATCATTACATAATGTCCTCTGTTATTATAATATACAGTGCCCCTTATATTACATAATGTCCTCTGTAATTATAATATACAGTGCCCCCTATCATTACATAATGTCCTCTGTTATTATAATATACAGTGCCCCCTATCATTACATAATGTCCTCTGTTATTATAATATACAGTGCCCCCTATCATTACATAATGTCCTCTGTTATTATAATATACAGTGCCCCTTATATTACATAATGTCCTCTGTAATTATAATATACAGTGCCCCCTATCATTACATAATGTCCTCTGTTATTATAATATACAGTGCCCCCTATCGTTACATAATGTCCTTTGTTATTATAATATACAGTGCCCCCTATCATTACATAATGTCCTTTGTTATTATAATATACAGTGCCCCCTATCATTACATAATGTCCTCTGTTATTATAATATACAGTGCCCCCTATCATTATATAATGTCCTCTGTTATTATAATATACAGTGCCCCCTATCATTACATAATGTCCTCTTTTATTATAATATACAGTGCCCCCTATCATTACATAATGTCCTCTTTTATTATAATATACAGTGCCCCCTATCATTATAAAATGTCCTCTGTTATTATAATACACAGTGCCCCTTATATTACATAATGTTCTCTGTTATTATAATATACAGTGCCCCCTATCATTATAAAATGTCCTCTGTTATTATAATATACAGTGCCCCTTATATTACATAATGTCCTCTGTTATTATAATATACAGTGCCCCTTTTATTACATAATGTCCTCTGTTATTATAATATACAGTGCCCTTTATATTACATAATGTCCTCTCTTATTATAATATACAGTGCCCCTTATATTACATAATGTCCTCTGTTATTATAATATACAGTGCCCTTTATATTACATAATGTCCTCTCTTATTATAATATACAGTGCCCCTTATATTACATAATGTCCTCTGTTATTATAATATACAGTGCCCCCTATCATTATATAATGTCCTCTGTTATTATAATATACAGTGCCCCCTATCATTACATAATGTCCTCTGTTATTATAATATACAGTGCCCTTTATATTACATAATGTCCTCTCTTATTATAATATACAGTGCCCCTTATATTACATAATGTCCTCTGTTATTATAATATACAGTGCCCCCTATCATTATATAATGTCCTCTGTTATTATAATATACAGTGCCCCCTATCATTACATAATGTCCTCTGTTATTATAATATACAGTGCCCCTTATATTACATAATGTCCTCTGTTATTATAATATACAGTGCCCCCTATCATTATATAATGTCCTCTGTTATTATAATATACAGTGCCCCCTATCATTATATAATGTCCTCTGTTATTATAATATACAGTGCCCCCTATCATTACATAATGTCCTCTGTTATTATAATATACAGTGCCCCCTATCATTACATAATGTCCTCTGTTATTATAATATACAGTGCCCCCTATCATTACATAATGTCCTCTGTTATTATAATATACAGTGCCCCCTATCATTACATAATGTCCTCTGATATTATAATATACAGTGCCCCCTATCATTACATAATGTCCTCTGTTATTATAATATACAGTGCCCCCCATAATTATATAATGTCCTCTGTTATTATAATATACAGTGCCCCCTATCGTTACATAATGTCCTCTGTTATTATAATATTCAGTGCCCCCTATCATTACATAATGTCCTCTGTTATTATAATATAAAGTGCCCCCTATAATTATATAATGTCCTCTGTTATTATAATATACAGTGCCCCCTATCGTTACATAATGTCCTCTGTTATTATAATATACAGTGCCCCCTATCATTACATAATGTCCTCTGTTATTATAATATACAGTGCCCCCTATCATTAAATAATGTCCTCTGTTATTATAATATACAGTGCCCCCTATCATTACATAATGTCCTCTGTTATTATAATATACAGTGCCCCCTATCATTACATAATGTCCTCTGTTATTATAATATACAGTGCCCCCTATCATTACATAATGTCCTCTGTTATTATAATATACAGTGCCCCTTATATTACATAATGTCCTCTGTTATTATAATATACAGTGGCCCCTATCATTACATAATGTCCTCTGTTATTATTATTTACAGTGCCCCCTATCATTACATAATGTCCTCTGTTATTATAATATACAGTGCCCCCTATCATTACATAATGTTCTCTGTTATTATGATATACATTGCCCCCTATCATTACATAATGTCCTCTGTTATTATAATATACAGTGCCCCCTATCATTACATAATGTCCTTTGTTATTATAATATACAGTGCCCCTTATATTACATAATGTCCTCTGTAATTATAATATACAGTGCCCCCTATCATTATATAATGTCCTCTGTTATTATAACATACAGTGCCCCCTATCATTACATAATGTCCTCTGTTATAATATACAGTGCCCCCTATCATTATATAATTTCCTCTTATTATAATATACAGTGCCCCTTATATTACATAATGTCCTCTGTTATTATAATATACAGTGCCCCTTATATTACATATTGTCCTCTGTTATTATAATATACAGTGCCCCTTATATTACATAATGTCCTCTGTTATTATAATATACAGTGCCCTTTATATTACATAATGTCCTCTCTTATTATAATATACAGTGCCCCTTATATTACATATTGTCCTCTGTTATTATAATATACAGTGCCCCTTATATTACATAATGTCCTCTGTTATTATAATATACAGTGCCCCCTATCATTACATAATGTCCTCTGTTATTATAATATACAGTGCCCTTTATATTACATAATGTCCTCTCTTATTATAATATACAGTGCCCCTTATATTACATATTGTCCTCTGTTATTATAATATACAGTGCCCCTTATATTACATAATGTCCTCTGTTATTATAATATACAGTGCCCTTTATATTACATAATGTCCTCTGTTATTATAATATACAGTGCCCTTTATATTACATAATGTCCTCTCTTATTATAATATACAGTGCCCCTTATATTACATAATGTCCTCTGTTATTATAATATACAGTGCCCCTTTTATTACATAATGTCCTCTGTTATTATAATATACAGTGCCCTTTATATTACATAATGTCCTCTCTTATTATAATATACAGTGCCCCTTATATTACATAATGTCCTCTGTTATTATAATATACAGTGCCCCCTATCATTATATAATGTCCTCTGTTATTATAATATACAGTGCCCCCTATCATTACATAATGTCCTCTGTTATTATAATATACAGTGCCCCTTATATTACATAATGTCCTCTGTTATTATAATATACAGTGCCCCCTATCATTATATAATGTCCTCTGTTATTATAATATACAGTGCCCCCTATCATTACATAATGTCCTCTGTTATGATAATATACAGTGCCCCCTATCATGATATAATGTCCTCTGTTATTATAATATACAGTGCCCCCTATCATTATATAATGTCCTCTGTTATTATAATATACAGTGCCCCCTATCATTACATAATGTCCTCTGTTATTATAATATACAGTGCCCCCTATCATTACATAATGTCCTCTGTTATTATAATATACAGTGCCCCCTATCATTATATAATGTCCTCTGTTATTATAATATACATTGCCCCCTATCATTATATAATGTCCTCTGTTATTATAATATACAGTGCCCCCTATCATTACATAATGTCCTCTGTTATTATAATATACAGTGCCCCTATCATTACATAATGTCCTCTGTTATTATAATATACAGTGCCCCCTATCATTACATAATGTCCTCT
Organism: Leptodactylus fuscus; assembly: GCF_031893055.1. Lineage (NCBI taxonomy): Eukaryota > Metazoa > Chordata > Amphibia > Anura > Leptodactylidae > Leptodactylus > Leptodactylus fuscus. Next base: position 39,298 of record NW_027440832.1, on the reverse strand, counting down.
GTTATTATAATATACAGTGCCCCCTATCATTACATAATGTCCTCTGTGATTATAATATACAGTGCCCCCTATCATTACATAATGTCCTCTGTTATTATAATATACAGTGCCCCCTATCATTACATAATGTCCTCTGTTATTATAATATACAGTGCCCCCTATCATTACATAATGTCCTCTGTTATTATAATATACAGTGCCCCCCATAATTATATAATGTCCTCTGTTATTATAATATACAGTGCCCCCTATCGTTACATAATGTCCTCTGTTATTATAATATACAGTGCCCCCTATCATTACATAATGTCCTCTGTTATTATAATATACAGTGCCCCCTATCATTAAATAATGTCCTCTGTTATTATAATATACAGTGCCCCCTATCATTACATAATGTCCTCTGTTATTATAATATACAGTGCCCCCTATCATTACATAATGTCCTCTGTTATTATAATATACAGTGCCCCCTATCATTACATAATGTCCTCTGTTATTATAATATACAGTGCCCCCTATCATTACATAATGTCCTCTGTTATTATAATATACAGTGCCCCTTATATTACATAATGTCCTCTGTTATTATAATATACAGTGGCCCCTATCATTACATAATGTCCTCTGTTATTATTATTTACAGTGCCCCCTATCATTACATAATGTCCTCTGTTATTATAATATACAGTGCCCCCTATCATTACATAATGTTCTCTGTTATTATGATATACATTGCCCCCTATCATTACATAATGTCCTCTGTTATTATAATATACAGTGCCCCCTATCATTACATAATGTCCTTTGTTATTATAATATACAGTGCCCCTTATATTACATAATGTCCTTTGTAATTATAATATACAGTGCCCCCTATCATTATATAATGTCCTCTGTTATTATAACATACAATGCCCCCTATCATTACATAATGTCCTCTGTTATAATATACAGTGCCCCCTATCATTATATAATTTCCTCTTATTATAATATACAGTGCCCCTTATATTACATAATGTCCTCTGTTATTATAATATACAGTGCCCCTTATATTACATATTGTCCTCTGTTATTATAATATACAGTGCCCCTTATATTACATAATGTCCTCTGTTATTATAATATACAGTGCCCTTTATATTACATAATGTCCTCTCTTATTATAATATACAGTGCCCCTTATATTACATATTGTCCTCTGTTATTATAATATACAGTGCCCCTTATATTACATAATGTCCTCTGTTATTATAATATACAGTGCCCCCTATCATTACATAATGTCCTCTGTTATTATAATATACAGTGCCCTTTATATTACATAATGTCCTCTCTTATTATAATATACAGTGCCCCTTATATTACATATTGTCCTCTGTTATTATAATATACAGTGCCCCTTATATTACATAATGTCCTCTGTTATTATAATATACAGTGCCCTTTATATTACATAATGTCCTCTGTTATTATAATATACAGTGCCCCTTATATTACATATTGTCCTCTGTTATTATAATATACAGTGCCCCTTATATTACATAATGTCCTCTGTTATTATAATATACAGTGCCCACTATCATTACATAATGTCCTCTGTTATTATAATATACAGTGCCCCCTATCATTAAATAATGTCCTCTGTTATTATAATATACAGTGCCCCTTATATTACATAATGTCCTCTGTAATTATAATATACAGTGCCCCCTATCATTACATAATGTCCTCTGTTATTATAATATACAGTGCCCCCTATCATTATATAATGTCCTCTGTTATTATAATATACAGTGCCCCCTATCATTACATAATGTCCTCTGTTATTATAATATACAGTGCCCCCTATCATTACATAATGTCCTCTGTTATTATAATATACAGTGCCCCTTATATTACATAATGTCCTCTGTTATTATAATATTCAGTGCCCCCTATCATTACATAATGTCCTCTGTTATTATAATATAAAGTGCCCCCTATAATTATATAATGTCCTCTGTTATTATAATATACAGTGCCCCCTATCATTACATAATGTCCTCTGTTATTATAATATACAGTGCCCCTTATATTACATAATGTCCTCTGTAATTATAATATACAGTGCCCCCTATCATTACATAATGTCCTCTGTTATTATAATATACAGTGCCCCCTATCATTATATAATGTCCTCTGTTATTATAATATACAGTGCCCCCTATCATTACATAATGTCCTCTGTTATTATAATATACAGTGCCCCCTATCATTATATAATGTCCTCTGTTATTATAATATACAGTGCCCCCTATCATTACATAATGTCCTCTGTTATTATAATATACAGTGCCCCCTATCATTACATAATGTCCTCTGTTATTATAATATACAGTGCCCCTTATATTACATAATGTCCTCTGTAATTATAATATACAGTGCCCCCTATCATTACATAATGTCCTCTGTTATTATAATATACAGTGCCCCCTATCATTACATAATGTCCTCTGTTATTATAATATACAGTGCCCCTTATATTACATAATGTCCTCTGTTATTATAATATACAGTGCCCCTTATATTACATAATGTCCTCTGTTATTATAATATACAGTGTCCCCTATCATTGCATAATGTCCTCTGTTATTATAATATACAGTGCCCCCTATCATTATAAAATGTCCTCTGTTATTATAATACACAGTGCCCCTTATATTACATAATGTCCTCTGTTATTATAATATACAGTGCCCCCTATAATTATATAATGTCCTCTCTTATTATAATATACAGTGCCCCTTATATTACATAATGACCTCTGTTATTATAATATACAGTGCCCCCTATTATTACATAATGTCCTCTGTTATTATAATATACAGTGCCCCCTATCATTACATAATGTCCTCTGTTATTATAATATACAGTGCCCCCTATTATTACATAATGTCCTCTGTTATTATAATATACAGTGCCCCCTATTATTACATAATGTCCTCTGTTATTATAATATACAGTGCCCCTTATCATTATATAATGTCCTCTGTTATTATAATATACAGTGCCCCCTATCATTACATAATGTCCTCTGTTATTATAATATACAGTGCCCCTTATATTACATAATGACCTCTGTTATTATAATATACAGTGCCCCCTATTATTACATAATGTCCTCTGTTATTATAATATACAGTGCCCCCTATTATTACATAATGTCCTCTGTTATTATAATATACAGTGCCCCCTATCATTACATAATGTCCTCTGTTATTATAATATACAGTGCCCCCTATCATTATATAATGTCCTCTGTTATTATAATATACAGTGCCCCCTATCATTACATAATGTCCTCTGTTATTATAATATACAGTGCCCCCTATCATTACATAATGTCCTCTGTTATTATAATATACAGTTCCCCTTATATTACATAATGTCCTCTGTTATTATAATATACAGTGCCCCTTATCATTATATAATGTCCTCTGTTATTATAATATACAGTGCCCCCTATCATTACATAATGTCCTCTGTTATTATAATATACAGTGCCCCCTATCATTACATAATGTCCTCTGTTATTATAATATACAGTGCCCCTTATATTACATAATGTCATCTGTTATTATAATATACAGTGCCCCTTATATTACATAATGTCCTCTGTTATTATAATATTCAGTGCCCCCTATCATTACATAATGTCCTCTGTTATTATAATATACAGTGCCCCTTATATTACATAATGTCCTCTGTTATTATAATATACAGTGCCCCTTATATTACATAATGTCCTCTGTAATTATAATATACAGTGCCCCCTATCATTACATAATGTCCTCTGTTATTATAATATACAGTGCCCCCTATCATTATATAATGTCCTCTGTTATTATAATATACAGTGCCCCCTATCATTACATAATGTCCTCTGTTATTATAATATACAGTGCCCCCTATCATTATATAATGTCCTCTGTTATTATAATATACAGTGCCCCCTATCATTACATAATGTCCTCTGTTATTATAATATACAGTGCCCCCTATCATTACATAATGTCCTCTGTTATTATAATATACAGTGCCCCTTATATTACATAATGTCCACTGTAATTATAATATACAGTGCCCCCTATCATTACATAATGTCCTCTGTTATTATAATATACAGTGCCTCCTATCATTACATAATGTCCTCTGTTATTATAATATACAGTGCCCCTTATATTACATAATGTCCTCTGTTATTATAATATACAGTGCCCCTTATATTACATAATGTCCTCTGTTATTATAATATACAGTGTCCCCTATCATTACATAATGTCCTCTGTTATTATAATATACAGTGCCCCCTATCATTATAAAATGTCCTCTGTTATTATAATACACAGTGCCCCTTATATTACATAATGTCCTCTGTTATTATAATATACAGTGCCCCCTATAATTATATAATGTCCTCTCTTATTATAATATACAGTGCCCCTTATATTACATAATGACCTCTGTTATTATAATATACAGTGCCCCCTATCATTGCATAATGTCCTCTGTTATTATAATATACAGTGCCCCCTATCATTACATAATGTCCTCTTTTATTATAATATACAGTGCCCCTTATATTACAGAATGTCCTCTGTTATTATAATATACAGTGCCCCCTATCATTATAAAATGTCCTCTGTTATTATAATACACAGTGCCCCTTATATTACATAATGTCCTCTGTTATTATAATATACAGTGCCCCCTATCATTATATAATGTCCTCTTTTATTATAATATACAGTGCCCCCTATCATTACATAATGTCCTCTGTTATTATAATATACAGTGCCCCCTATCATTATATAATGTCCTCTGTTATTATAATATACAGTGCCCCCTATCATTACATAATGTTCTCTGTTATTATAATATATAGTGCCCCCTATCATTACATAATGTCCTCTGTTATTATAATATACAGTGCCCCTTATATTACATAATGTCCTCTGTTATTATAATATACAGTGCCCCCTATCATTATATAATGTCCTCTGTTATTATAATATACAGTGCCCCCTATCATTACATAGTGTCCTCTGTTATTATAATATACAGTGCCCCCTATCATTACATAATGTCCTCTGTTATTATAATATACAGTGCCCCCTATCATTATATAATGTCCTCAGTTATTATAATATACAGTGCCCCCTATCATTATATAATGTCCTCTGTTATTATAATATACAGTGCCCCCTATCATTACATAATGTCCTCTGTTATTATAATATACAGTGCCCCCTATCATTATATAATGTCCTCTGTTATTATAATATACAGTGCCCCCTATCATTACATAATGTTCTCTGTTATTATAATATATAGTGCCCCCTATCATTACATAATGTCCTCTGTTATTATAATATACAGTGCCCCCTATCATTACATAATGTCCTCTGTTATTATAATATACAGTGCCCCCTATCGTTACATAATGTCCTCTGTTATTATAATATACAGTGCCCCCTATCGTTACATAATGTCCTCTGTTATTATAATATACAGTGCCCCATATCATTACATAATGTCCTCTGTTATTATAATATACAGTGCCCCTTATATTACATAATGTCCTCTGTTATTATAATATACAGTGCCCCCTATCATTACATAATGTCCTCTGTTATTATAATGTACAGTGCCCCCTATCATTCTATAATGTCCTCAGTTATTATAATATACAGTGCCCCCTATCATTATATAATGTCTTCTGTTATTATAATATACAGTGCCCCCTATCATTACATAATGTCCTCTGTTATTATAATATACAGTGCCCCCTATCATTACATAATGTCCTCTGTTATTATAATATACAGTGCCCCCTATCATTATATAATGTCCTCTGTTATTATAATATACAGTGCCCCCTATCATTATATAATGTCCTCTGTTATTATAATATACAGTGCCCCCTATCATTACATAATGTCCTCTGTTATTATAATATACAGTGCCCCCTATCATTACATAATGTCCTCTGTTATTATAATATACAGTGCCCCCTATCATTACATAATGTCCTCTGTTATTATAATATACAGTGCCCCCTATCATTACATAATGTCCTCTGTTATTATAATATACAGTGCCCCCTATCATTATATAATGTCCTCTGTTATTATAATATACAGTGCCCCCTATCATTACATAATGTCCTCTGTTATTATAATATACAGTGCCCCCTATCATTACATAATGTCCTCTGTTATTATAATATACAGTGCCCCCTATCATTACATAATGTCCTCTGTTATTATAATATACAGTGCCCCCTATCATTACATAATGTCCTCTGTTATTATAATATACAGTGCCCCCTATCATTACATAATGTCCTCTGTTATTATAATATACAGTGCCCCCTATCATTACATAATGTCCTCTGATATTATAATATACAGTGCCCCCTATCATTACATAATGTCCTCTGTTATTATAATATACAGTGCCCCCCATAATTATATAATGTCGTCTGTTATTATAATATACAGTGCCCCCTATCGTTACATAATGTCCTCTGTTATTATAATATTCAGTGCCCCCTATCATTACATAATGTCCTCTGTTATTATAATATAAAGTGCCCCCTATAATTATATAATGTCCTCTGTTATTATAATATACAATGCCCCCTATCGTTACATAATGTCCTCTGTTATTATAATATACAGTGCCCCCTATCATTACATAATGTCCTCTGTTATTATAATATACAGTGCCCCCTATCATTAAATAATGTCCTCTGTTATTATAATATACAGTGCCCCCTATCATTACATAATGTCCTCTGTTATTATAATATACAGAGCCCCCTATCATTACATAATGTCCTATGTTATTATAATATACAGTGCCCCCTATCATTACATAATGTCCTCTCTTATTATAATATATAGTGCCCCCTATCATTACATAATGTCCTCTGTTATTATAATATACAGTGCCCCCTATCATTACATAATGTCCTCTGATATTATAATATACAGTGCCCCCTATCATTACATAATGTCCTCTGATATTATAATATACAGTGCCCCCTATCATTACATAATGTTCTCTGTTATTATGATATACATTGCCCCCTATCATTACATAATGTCCTCTGTTATTATAATATACAGTGCCCCCTATCATTACATAATGTCCTTTGTTATTATAATATACAGTGCCCCTTATATTACATAATGTCCTCTGTAATTATAATATACAGTGCCCCCTATCATTATATAATGTCCTCTGTTATTATAACATACAGTGCCCCCTATCATTACATAATGTCCTCTGTTATAATATACAGTGCCCCCTATCATTATATAATTTCCTCTTATTATAATATACAGTGCCCCTTATATTACATAATGTCCTCTGTTATTATAATATACAGTGCCCCTTATATTACATATTGTCCTCTGTTATTATAATATACAGTGCCCCTTATATTACATAATGTCCTCTGTTATTATAATATACAGTGCCCTTTATATTACATAATGTCCTCTCTTATTATAATATACAGTGCCCCTTATATTACATATTGTCCTCTGTTATTATAATATACAGTGCCCCTTATATTACATAATGTCCTCTGTTATTATAATATACAGTGCCCCCTATCATTACATAATGTCCTCTGTTATTATAATATACAGTGCCCTTTATATTACATAATGTCCTCTCTTATTATAATATACAGTGCCCCTTATATTACATATTGTCCTCTGTTATTATAATATACAGTGCCCCTTATATTACATAATGTCCTCTGTTATTATAATATACAGTGCCCTTTATATTACATAATGTCCTCTGTTATTATAATATACAGTGCCCTTTATATTACATAATGTCCTCTCTTATTATAATATACAGTGCCCCTTATATTACATAATGTCCTCTGTTATTATAATATACAGTGCCCCTTTTATTACATAATGTCCTCTGTTATTATAATATACAGTGCCCTTTATATTACATAATGTCCTCTCTTATTATAATATACAGTGCCCCTTATATTACATAATGTCCTCTGTTATTATAATATACAGTGCCCCCTATCATTATATAATGTCCTCTGTTATTATAATATACAGTGCCCCCTATCATTGCATAATGTCCTCTGTTATTATAATATACAGTGCCCCTTATATTACATAATGTCCTCTGTTATTATAATATACAGTGCCCCCTATCATTATATAATGTCCTCTGTTATTATAATATACAGTGCCCCCTATCATTACATAATGTCCTCTGTTATGATAATATACAGTGCCCCCTATCATGATATAATGTCCTCTGTTATTATAATATACAGTGCCCCCTATCATTATATAATGTCCTCTGTTATTATAATATACAGTGCCCCCTATCATTACATAATGTCCTCTGTTATTATAATATACAGTGCCCCCTATCATTACATAATGTCCTCTGTTATTATAATATACAGTGCCCCCTATCATTATATAATGTCCTCTGTTATTATAATATACAGTGCCCCCTATCATTACATAATGTTCTCTGTTATTATAATATATAGTGCCCCCTATCATTACATAATGTCCTCTGTTATTATAATATACAGTGCCCCTTATATTACATAATGTCCTCTGTTATTATAATATACAGTGCCCCCTATCATTATATAATGTCCTCTGTTATTATAATATACAATGCCCCCTATCATTACATAGTGTCCTCTGTTATTATAATATACAGTGCCCCCTATCATTACATAATGTCCTCTGTTATTATAATATACAGTGCCCCCTATCATTATATAATGTCCTCAGTTATTATAATATACAGTGCCCCTTATATTACATAATGTCCTCTGTTATTATAATATACAGTGCCCCTTATATTACATAATGTCCTCTGTTATTATAATATACAGTGTCCCCTATCATTACATAATGTCCTCTGTTATTATAATATACAGTGCCCCCTATCATTATAAAATGTCCTCTGTTATTATAATACACAGTGCCCCTTATATTACATAATGTCCTCTGTTATTATAATATACAGTGCCCCCTATAATTATATAATGTCCTCTCTTATTATAATATACAGTGCCCCTTATATTACATAATGACCTCTGTTATTATAATATACAGTGCCCCCTATCATTGCATAATGTCCTCTGTTATTATAATATACAGTGCCCCCTATCATTACATAATGTCCTCTTTTATTATAATATACAGTGCCCCTTATATTACAGAATGTCCTCTGTTATTATAATATACAGTGCCCCCTATCATTATAAAATGTCCTCTGTTATTATAATACACAGTGCCCCTTATATTACATAATGTCCTCTGTTATTATAATATACAGTGCCCCCTATCATTATATAATGTCCTCTTTTATTATAATATACAGTGCCCCCTATCATTACATAATGTCCTCTGTTATTATAATATACAGTGCCCCCTATCATTATATAATGTCCTCTGTTATTATAATATACAGTGCCCCCTATCATTACATAATGTTCTCTGTTATTATAATATATAGTGCCCCCTATCATTACATAATGTCCTCTGTTATTATAATATACAGTGCCCCTTATATTACATAATGTCCTCTGTTATTATAATATACAGTGCCCCCTATCATTATATAATGTCCTCTGTTATTATAATATACAGTGCCCCCTATCATTACATAGTGTCCTCTGTTATTATAATATACAGTGCCCCCTATCATTACATAATGTCCTCTGTTATTATAATATACAGTGCCCCCTATCATTATATAATGTCCTCAGTTATTATAATATACAGTGCCCCCTATCATTATATAATGTCCTCTGTTATTATAATATACAGTGCCCCCTATCATTACATAATGTCCTCTGTTATTATAATATACAGTGCCCCCTATCATTATATAATGTCCTCTGTTATTATAATATACAGTGCCCCCTATCATTACATAATGTTCTCTGTTATTATAATATATAGTGCCCCCTATCATTACATAATGTCCTCTGTTATTATAATATACAGTGCCCCCTATCATTACATAATGTCCTCTGTTATTATAATATACAGTGCCCCCTATCGTTACATAATGTCCTCTGTTATTATAATATACAGTGCCCCCTATCGGTACATAATGTCCTCTGTTATTATAATATACAGTGCCCCCTATCATTACATAATGTCCTCTGTTATTATAATATACAGTGCCCCTTATATTACATAATGTCCTCTGTTATTATAATATACAGTGCCCCCTATCATTACATAATGTCCTCTGTTATTATAATATACAGTGCCCCCTATCATTCTATAATGTCCTCAGTTATTATAATATACAGTGCCCCCTATCATTATATAATGTCTTCTGTTATTATAATATACAGTGCCCCCTATCATTACATAATGTCCTCTGTTATTATAATATACAGTGCCCCCTATCATTACATAATGTCCTCTGTTATTATAATATACAGTGCCCCCTATCATTATATAATGTCCTCTGTTATTATAATATACAGTGCCCCCTATCATTATATAATGTCCTCTGTTATTATAATATACAGTGCCCCCTATCATTACATAATGTCCTCTGTTATTATAATATACAGTGCCCCCTATCATTACATAATGTCCTCTGTTATTATAATATACAGTGCCCCCTATCATTACATAATGTCCTCTGTTATTATAATATACAGTGCCCCCTATCATTACATAATGTCCTCTGTTATTATAATATACAGTGCCCCCTATCATTATATAATGTCCTCTGTTATTATAATATACAGTGCCCCCTATCATTACATAATGTCCTCTGTTATTATAATATACAGTGCCCCCTATCATTACATAATGTCCTCTGTTATTATAATATACAGTGCCCCCTATCATTACATAATGTCCTCTGTTATTATAATATACAGTGCCCCCTATCATTACATAATGTCCTCTGTTATTATAATATACAGTGCCCCCTATCATTACATAATATCCTCTGTTATTATAATATACAGTGCCCCCTATCATTACATAATGTCCTCTGATATTATAATATACAGTGCCCCCTATCATTACATAATGTCCTCTGTTATTATAATATACAGTGCCCCCCATAATTATATAATGTCCTCTGTTATTATAATATACAGTGCCCCCTATCGTTACATAATGTCCTCTGTTATTATAATATTCAGTGCCCCCTATCATTACATAATGTCCTCTGTTATTATAATATAAAGTGCCCCCTATAATTATATAATGTCCTCTGTTATTATAATATACAGTGCCCCCTATCGTTACATAATGTCCTCTGTTATTATAATATACAGTGCCCCCTATCATTACATAATGTCCTCTGTTATTATAATATACAGTGCCCCCTATCATTAAATAATGTCCTCTGTTATTATAATATACAGTGCCCCCTATCATTACATAATGTCCTCTGTTATTATAATATACAGAGCCCCCTATCATTACATAATGTCCTATGTTATTATAATATACAGTGCCCCCTATCATTACATAATGTCCTCTCTTATTATAATATATAGTGCCCCCTATCATTACATAATGTCCTCTGTTATTATAATATACAGAGCCCCCTATCATTACATAATGTCCTATGTTATTATAATATACAGTGCCCCCTATCATTACATAATGTTCTCTGTTATTATAATATATAGTGCCCCCTATCATTACATAATGTCCTCTGTTATTATAATATACAGTGCCCCTTATATTACATAATGTCCTCTGTTATTATAATATACAGTGGCCCCTATCATTACATAATGTCCTCTGTTATTATTATTTACAGTGCCCCCTATCATTACATAATGTCCTCTGTTATTATAATATACAGTGCCCCCTATCATTACATAATGTTCTCTGTTATTATGATATACATTGCCCCCTATCATTACATAATGTCCTCTGTTATTATAATATACAGTGCCCCCTATCATTACATAATGTCCTTTGTTATTATAATATACAGTGCCCCTTATATTACATAATGTCCTCTGTAATTATAATATACAGTGCCCCCTATCATTATATAATGTCCTCTGTTATTATAACATACAGTGCCCCCTATCATTACATAATGTCCTCTGTTATAATATACAGTGCGCCCTATCATTATATAATTTCCTCTTATTATAATATACAGTGCCCCTTATATTACATAATGTCCTCTGTTATTATAATATACAGTGCCCCTTATATTACATATTGTCCTCTGTTATTATAATATACAGTGCCCCTTATATTACATAATGTCCTCTGTTATTATAATATACAGTGCCCTTTATATTACATAATGTCCTCTCTTATTATAATATACAGTGCCCCTTATATTACATATTGTCCTCTGTTATTATAATATACAGTGCCCCTTATATTACATAATGTCCTCTGTTATTATAATATACAGTGCCCCCTATCATTACATAATGTCCTCTGTTATTATAATATACAGTGCCCTTTATATTACATAATGTCCTCTCTTATTATAATATACAGTGCCCCTTATATTACATATTGTCCTCTGTTATTATAATATACAGTGCCCCTTATATTACATAATGTCCTCTGTTATTATAATATACAGTGCCCTTTATATTACATAATGTCCTCTGTTATTATAATATACAGTGCCCTTTATATTACATAATGTCCTCTCTTATTATAATATACAGTGCCCCTTATATTACATAATGTCCTCTGTTATTATAATATACAGTGCCCCTTTTATTACATAATGTCCTCTGTTATTATAATATACAGTGCCCTTTATATTACATAATGTCCTCTCTTATTATAATATACAGTGCCCCTTATATTACATAATGTCCTCTGTTATTATAATATACAGTGCCCCCTATCATTATATAATGTCCTCTGTTATTATAATATACAGTGCCCCCTATCATTGCATAATGTCCTCTGTTATTATAATATACAGTGCCCCTTATATTACATAATGTCCTCTGTTATTATAATATACAGTGCCCCCTATCATTATATAATGTCCTCTGTTATTATAATATACAGTGCCCCCTATCATTACATAATGTCCTCTGTTATGATAATATACAGTGCCCCCTATCATGATATAATGTCCTCTGTTATTATAATATACAGTGCCCCCTATCATTATATAATGTCCTCTGTTATTATAATATACAGTGCCCCCTATCATTACATAATGTCCTCTGTTATTATAATATACAGTGCCCCCTATCATTACATAATGTCCTCTGTTATTATAATATACAGTGCCCCCTATCATTATATAATGTCCTCTGTTATTATAATATACAGTGCCCCCTATCATTACATAATGTTCTCTGTTATTATAATATATAGTGCCCCCTATCATTACATAATGTCCTCTGTTATTATAATATACAGTGCCCCTTATATTACATAATGTCCTCTGTTATTATAATATACAGTGCCCCCTATCATTATATAATGTCCTCTGTTATTATAATATACAATGCCCCCTATCATTACATAGTGTCCTCTGTTATTATAATATACAGTGCCCCCTATCATTACATAATGTCCTCTGTTATTATAATATACAGTGCCCCCTATCATTATATAATGTCCTCAGTTATTATAATATACAGTGCCCCTTATATTACATAATGTCCTCTGTTATTATAATATACAGTGCCCCTTATATTACATAATGTCCTCTGTTATTATAATATACAGTGTCCCCTATCATTACATAATGTCCTCTGTTATTATAATATACAGTGCCCCCTATCATTATAAAATGTCCTCTGTTATTATAATACACAATGCCCCTTATATTACATAATGTCCTCTGTTATTATAATATACAGTGCCCCCTATAATTATATAATGTCCTCTCTTATTATAATATACAGTGCCCCTTATATTACATAATGACCTCTGTTATTATAATATACAGTGCCCCCTATCATTGCATAATGTCCTCTGTTATTATAATATACAGTGCCCCCTATCATTACATAATGTCCTCTTTTATTATAATATACAGTGCCCCTTATATTACAGAATGTCCTCTGTTATTATAATATACAGTGCCCCCTATCATTATAAAATGTCCTCTGTTATTATAATACACAGTGCCCCTTATATTACATAATGTCCTCTGTTATTATAATATACAGTGCCCCCTATCATTATATAATGTCCTCTTTTATTATAATATACAGTGCCCCCTATCATTACATAATGTCCTCTGTTATTATAATATACAGTGCCCCCTATCATTATATAATGTCCTCTGTTATTATAATATACAGTGCCCCCTATCATTACATAATGTTCTCTGTTATTATAATATATAGTGCCCCCTATCATTACATAATGTCCTCTGTTATTATAATATACAGTGCCCCTTATATTACATAATGTCCTCTGTTATTATAATATACAGTGCCCCCTATCATTATATAATGTCCTCTGTTATTATAATATACAGTGCCCCCTATCATTACATAGTGTCCTCTGTTATTATAATATACAGTGCCCCCTATCATTACATAATGTCCTCTGTTATTATAATATACAGTGCCCCCTATCATTATATAATGTCCTCAGTTATTATAATATACAGTGCCCCCTATCATTATATAATGTCCTCTGTTATTATAATATACAGTGCCCCCTATCATTACATAATGTCCTCTGTTATTATAATATACAGTGCCCCCTATCATTATATAATGTCCTCTGTTATTATAATATACAGTGCCCCCTATCATTACATAATGTTCTCTGTTATTATAATATATAGTGCCCCCTATCATTACATAATGTCCTCTGTTATTATAATATACAGTGCCCCCTATCGTTACATAATGTCCTCTGTTATTATAATATACAGTGCCCCCTATCGTTACATAATGTCCTCTGTTATTATAATATACAGTGCCCCCTATCGGTACATAATGTCCTCTGTTATTATAATATACAGTGCCCCCTATCATTACATAATGTCCTCTGTTATTATAATATACAGTGCCCCTTATATTACATAATGTCCTCTGTTATTATAATATACAGTGCCCCCTATCATTACATAATGTCCTCTGTTATTATAATATACAGTGCCCCCTATCATTCTATAATGTCCTCAGTTATTATAATATACAGTGCCCCCTATCATTATATAATGTCTTCTGTTATTATAATATACAGTGCCCCCTATCATTACATAATGTCCTCTGTTATTATAATATACAGTGCCCCCTATCATTACATAATGTCCTCTGTTATTATAATATACAGTGCCCCCTATCATTATATAATGTCCTCTGTTATTATAATATACAGTGCCCCCTATCATTACATAATGTCCTCTGTTATTATAATATACAGTGCCCCCTATCATTACATAATGTCCTCTGTTATTATAATATACAGTGCCCCCTATCATTACATAATGTCCTCTGTTATTATAATATACAGTGCCCCCTATCATTACATAATGTCCTCTGTTATTATAATATACAGTGCCCCCTATCATTATATAATGTCCTCTGTTATTATAATATACAGTGCCCCCTATCATTACATAATGTCCTCTGTTATTATAATATACAGTGCCCCCTATCATTACATAATGTCCTCTGTTATTATAATATACAGTGCCCCCTATCATTACATAATGTCCTCTGTTATTATAATATACAGTGCCCCCTATCATTACATAATGTCCTCTGTTATTATAATATACAGTGCCCCCTATCATTACATAATGTCCTCTGTTATTATAATATACAGTGCCCCCTATCATTACATAATGTCCTCTGATATTATAATATACAGTGCCCCCTATCATTACATAATGTCCTCTGTTATTATAATATACAGTGCCCCCCATAATTATATAATGTCCTCTGTTATTATAATATACAGTGCCCCCTATCGTTACATAATGTCCTCTGTTATTATAATATTCAGTGCCCCCTATCATTACATAATGTCCTCTGTTATTATAATATAAAGTGCCCCCTATAATTATATAATGTCCTCTGTTATTATAATATACAGTGCCCCCTATCGTTACATAATGTCCTCTGTTATTATAATATACAGTGCCCCCTATCATTACATAATGTCCTCTGTTATTATAATATACAGTGCCCCCTATCATTAAATAATGTCCTCTGTTATTATAATATACAGTGCCCCCTATCATTACATAATGTCCTCTGTTATTATAATATACAGAGCCCCCTATCATTACATAATGTCCTATGTTATTATAATATACAGTGCCCCCTATCATTACATAATGTCCTCTCTTATTATAATATATAGTGCCCCCTATCATTACATAATGTCCTCTGTTATTATAATATACAGAGCCCCCTATCATTACATAATGTCCTATGTTATTATAATATACAGTGCCCCCTATCATTACATAATGTTCTCTGTTATTATAATATATAGTGCCCCCTATCATTACATAATGTCCTCTGTTATTATAATATACAGTGCCCCTTATATTACATAATGTCCTCTGTTATTATAATATACAGTGGCCCCTATCATTACATAATGTCCTCTGTTATTATTATTTACAGTGCCCCCTATCATTACATAATGTCCTCTGTTATTATAATATACAGTGCCCCCTATCATTACATAATGTTCTCTGTTATTATGATATACATTGCCCCCTATCATTACATAATGTCCTCTGTTATTATAATATACAGTGCCCCCTATCATTACATAATGTCCTTTGTTATTATAATATACAGTGCCCCTTATATTACATAATGTCCTCTGTAATTATAATATACAGTGCCCCCTATCATTATATAATGTCCTCTGTTATTATAACATACAGTGCCCCCTATCATTACATAATGTCCTCTGTTATAATATACAGTGCCCCCTATCATTATATAATTTCCTCTTATTATAATATACAGTGCCCCTTATATTACATAATGTCCTCTGTTATTATAATATACAGTGCCCCTTATATTACATATTGTCCTCTGTTATTATAATATACAGTGCCCCTTATATTACATAATGTCCTCTGTTATTATAATATACAGTGCCCTTTATATTACATAATGTCCTCTCTTATTATAATATACAGTGCCCCTTATATTACATATTGTCCTCTGTTATTATAATATACAGTGCCCCTTATATTACATAATGTCCTCTGTTATTATAATATACAGTGCCCCCTATCATTACATAATGTCCTCTGTTATTATAATATACAGTGCCCTTTATATTACATAATGTCCTCTCTTATTATAATATACAGTGCCCCTTATATTACATAATGTCCTCTGTTATTATAATATACAGTGCCCTTTATATTACATAATGTCCTCTGTTATTATAATATACAGTGCCCTTTATATTACATAATGTCCTCTCTTATTATAATATACAGTGCCCCTTATATTACATAATGTCCTCTGTTATTATAATATACAGTGCCCCTTTTATTACATAATGTCCTCTGTTATTATAATATACAGTGCCCTTTATATTACATAATGTCCTCTCTTATTATAATATACAGTGCCCCTTATATTACATAATGTCCTCTGTTATTATAATATACAGTGCCCCCTATCATTATATAATGTCCTCTGTTATTATAATATACAGTGCCCCCTATCATTGCATAATGTCCTCTGTTATTATAATATACAGTGCCCCTTATATTACATAATGTCCTCTGTTATTATAATATACAGTGCCCCCTATCATTATATAATGTCCTCTGTTATTATAATATACAGTGCCCCCTATCATTACATAAAGTCCTCTGTTATGATAATATACAGTGCCCCCTATCATGATATAATGTCCTCTGTTATTATAATATACAGTGCCCCCTATCATTATATAATGTCCTCTGTTATTATAATATACAGTGCCCCCTATCATTACATAATGTCCTCTGTTATTATAATATACAGTGCCCCCTATCATTACATAATGTCCTCTGTTATTATAATATACAGTGCCCCCTATCATTATATAATGTCCTCTGTTATTATAATATACAGTGCCCCCTATCATTACATAATGTTCTCTGTTATTATAATATATAGTGCCCCCTATCATTACATAATGTCCTCTGTTATTATAATATACAGTGCCCCTTATATTACATAATGTCCTCTGTTATTATAATATACAGTGCCCCCTATCATTATATAATGTCCTCTGTTATTATAATATACAGTGCCCCCTATCATTACATAGTGTCCTCTGTTATTATAATATACAGTGCCCCCTATCATTACATAATGTCCTCTGTTATTATAATATACAGTGCCCCCTATCATTATATAATGTCCTCAGTTATTATAATATACAGTGCCCCCTATCATTATATAATGTCCTCTGTTATTATAATATACAGTGCCCCCTATCATAACATAATGTCCTCTATTATTATTATATACAGTGCCCCCTATCATTACATAATGTCCTCTGTTATTATAATATACAGTGCCCCCTATCATTACATAATGTCCTCTGTTATTATAATATACAGTGCCCCCTATCGTTACATAATGTCCTCTGTTATTATAATATACAGTGCCCCCTATCATTACATAATGTCCTCTGTTATTATAATATACAGTGCCCCCTATCATTACATAATGTCCTCTGTTATTATAATATACAGTGCCCCTTATATTACATAATGTCCTCTGTAATTATAATATACAGTGCCCCCTATCATTACATAATGTCCTCTGTTATTATAATATACAGTGCCCCCTATAATTCTATAATGTCCTCAGTTATTATAATATACAGTGCCCCCTATCATTATATAATGTCTTCTGTTATTATAATATACAGTGCCCCCTATCATTACATAATGTCCTCTGTTATTATAATATACAGTGCCCCCTATCATTACATAATGTCCTCTGTTATTATAATATACAGTGCCCCCTATCATTATATAATGTCCTCTGTTATTATAATATACAGTGCCCCCTATCATTATATAATGTCCTCTGTTATTATAATATACAGTGCCCCCTATCATTACATAATGTCCTCTGTTATTATAATATACAGTGCCCCCTATCATTACATAATGTCCTCTGTTATTATAATATACAGTGCCCCCTATCATTACATAATGTCCTCTGTTATAATATACAGTGCCCCCTATCATTACATAATGTCCTCTGTTATTATAATATACAGTGCCCCCTATCATTATATAATGTCCTCTGTTATTATAATATACAGTGCCCCCTATCATTACATAATGTCCTCTGTTATTATAATATACAGTGCCCCCTATCATTACATAATGTCCTCTGTTATTATAATATACAGTGCCCCCTATCATTACATAATGTCCTCTGTTATTATAATATACAGTGCCCCCTATCATTACATAATGTCCTCTGTTATTATAATATACAGTGCCCCCTATCATTACATAATGTCCTCTGTTATTATAATATACAGTGCCCCCTATCATTACATAATGTCCTCTGATATTATAATATACAGTGCCCCCTATCATTACATAATGTCCTCTGTTATTATAATATACAGTGCCCCCCATAATTATATAATGTCCTCTGTTATTATAATATACAGTGCCCCCTATCGTTACATAATGTCCTCTGTTATTATAATATTCAGTGCCCCCTATCATTACATAATGTCCTCTGTTATTATAATATAAAGTGCCCCCTATAATTATATAATGTCCTCTGTTATTATAATATACAGTGCCCCCTATCGTTACATAATGTCCTCTGTTATTATAATATACAGTGCCCCCTATCATTACATAATGTCCTCTGTTATTATAATATACAGTGCCCCCTATCATTAAATAATGTCCTCTGTTATTATAATATACAGTGCCCCCTATCATTACATAATGTCCTCTGTTATTATAATATACAGTGCCCCCTATCATTACATAATGTCCTCTGTTATTATAATATACAGTGCCCCCTATCATTACATAATGTCCTCTGTTATTATAATATACAGTGCCCCTTATATTACATAATGTCCTCTGTTATTATAATATACAGTGGCCCCTATCATTACATAATGTCCTCTGTTATTATTATTTACAGTGCCCCCTATCATTACATAATGTCCTCTGTTATTATAATATACAGTGCCCCCTATCATTACATAATGTTCTCTGTTATTATGATATACATTGCCCCCTATCATTACATAATGTCCTCTGTTATTATAATATACAGTGCCCCCTATCATTACATAATGTCCTTTGTTATTATAATATACAGTGCCCCTTATATTACATAATGTCCTCTGTAATTATAATATACAGTGCCCCCTATCATTATATAATGTCCTCTGTTATTATAACATACAGTGCCCCCTATCATTACATAATGTCCTCTGTTATAATATACAGTGCCCCCTATCATTATATAATTTCCTCTTATTATAATATACAGTGCCCCTTATATTACATAATGTCCTCTGTTATTATAATATACAGTGCCCCTTATATTACATATTGTCCTCTGTTATTATAATATACAGTGCCCCTTATATTACATAATGTCCTCTGTTATTATAATATACAGTGCCCTTTATATTACATAATGTCCTCTCTTATTATAATATACAGTGCCCCTTATATTACATATTGTCCTCTGTTATTATAATATACAGTGCCCCTTATATTACATAATGTCCTCTGTTATTATAATATACAGTGCCCCCTATCATTACATAATGTCCTCTGTTATTATAATATACAGTGCCCTTTATATTACATAATGTCCTCTCTTATTATAATATACAGTGCCCCTTATATTACATATTGTCCTCTGTTATTATAATATACAGTGCCCCTTATATTACATAATGTCCTCTGTTATTATAATATACAGTGCCCTTTATATTACATAATGTCCTCTGTTATTATAATATACAGTGCCCTTTATATTACATAATGTCCTCTCTTATTATAATATACAGTGCCCCTTATATTACATAATGTCCTCTGTTATTATAATATACAGTGCCCCTTTTATTACATAATGTCCTCTGTTATTATAATATACAGTGCCCTTTATATTACATAATGTCCTCTCTTATTATAATATACAGTGCCCCTTATATTACATAATGTCCTCTGTTATTATAATATACAGTGACCCCTATCATTATATAATGTCCTCTGTTATTATAATATACAGTGCCCCCTATCATTACATAATGTCCTCTGTTATTATAATATACAGTGCCCCTTATATTACATAATGTCCTCTGTTATTATAATATACAGTGCCCCCTATCATTATATAATGTCCTCTGTTATTATAATATACAGTGCCCCCTATCATTACATAATGTCCTCTGTTATGATAATATACAGTGCCCCCTATCATGATATAATGTCCTCTGTTATTATAATATACAGTGCCCCCTATCATTATATAATGTCCTCTGTTATTATAATATACAGTGCCCCCTATCATTACATAATGTCCTCTGTTATTATAATATACAGTGCCCCCTATCATTACATAATGTCCTCTGTTATTATAATATACAGTGCCACCTATCATTATATAATGTCCTCTGTTATTATAATATACAGTGCCCCCTATCATTATATAATGTCCTCTGTTATTATAATATACAGTGCCCCCTATCATTACATAATGTCCTCTGTTATTATAATATACAGTGCCCCCTATCATTACATAATGTCCTCTGTTATTATAATATACAGTGCCCCCTATCATTACATAATGTCCTCTGTTATTATAATATACAGTGCCCCCTATCATTACATAATGTCCTCTGTTATTATAATATACAGTGCCCCCTATCATTACATAATGTCCTCTGTTATTATAATATACAGTGCCCCCTATCATTACATAATGTCCTCTGTTATTATAATATACAGTGCCCCCTATCATTACATAATGTCCTCTGTTATTATAATATACAGTGCCCCCCATAATTATATAATGTCCTCTGTTATTATAATATACAGTGCCCCCTATCGTTACACAATGTCCTCTGTTATTATAATATTCAGTGCCCTCTATCATTACATAATGTCCTCTGTTATTATAATATAAAGTGCCCCCTATAATTATATAATGTCCTCTGTTATTATAATATACAGTGCCCCCTATCGTTACATAATGTCCTCTGTTATTATAATATACAGTGCCCCCAATCATTACATAATGTCCTCTGTTATTATAATATACAGTGCCCCCTATCATTAAATAATGTCCTCTGTTATTATAATATACAGTGCCCCCTATCATTACATAATGTCCTCTGTTATTATAATATACAGTGCCCCCTATCATTACATAATGTCCTCTGTTATTATAATATACAGTGCCCCCTATCATTACATAATGTCCTCTGTTATTATAATATACAGTGCCCCTTATATTACATAATGTCCTCTGTTATTATAATATACAGTGGCCCCTATCATTACATAATGTCCTCTGTTATTATTATTTACAGTGCCCCCTATCATTACATAATGTCCTCTGTTATTATAATATACAGTGCCCCCTATCATTACATAATGTTCTCTGTTATTATGATATACATTGCCCCCTATCATTACATAATGTCCTCTGTTATTATAATATACAGTGCCCCCTATCATTACATAATGTCCTTTGTTATTATAATATACAGTGCCCCTTATATTACATAATGTCCTCTGTAATTATAATATACAGTGCCCCCTATCATTATATAATGTCCTCTGTTATTATAACATACAGTGCCCCCTATCATTACATAATGTCCTCTGTTATAATATACAGTGCCCCCTATCATTATATAATTTCCTCTTATTATAATATACAGTGCCCCTTATATTACATAATGTCCTCTGTTATTATAATATACAGTGCCCCTTATATTACATATTGTCCTCTGTTATTATAATATACAGTGCCCCTTATATTACATAATGTCCTCTGTTATTATAATATACAGTGCCCTTTATATTACATAATGTCCTCTCTTATTATAATATACAGTGCCCCTTATATTACATAATGTCCTCTGTTATTATAATATACAGTGCCCCTTATATTACATATTGTCCTCTGTTATTATAATATACAGTGCCCCTTATATTACATAATGTCCTCTGTTATTATAATATACAGTGCCCTTTATATTACATAATGTCCTCTCTTATTATAATATACAGTGCCCCTTATATTACATATTGTCCTCTGTTATTATAATATACAGTGCCCCTTATATTACATAATGTCCTCTGTTATTATAATATACAGTGCCCCCTATCATTACATAATGTCCTCTGTTATTATAATATACAGTGCCCTTTATATTACATAATGTCCTCTCTTATTATAATATACAGTGCCCCTTATATTACATATTGTCCTCTGTTATTATAATATACAGTGCCCCTTATATTACATATTGTCCTCTGTTATTATAATATACAGTGCCCCTTATATTACATAATGTCCTCTGTTATTATAATATACAGTGCCCCTTATCATTATATAATGTCCTCTGTTATTATAATATACAGTGCCCCCTATCATTACATAATGTCCTCTGTTATTATAATATACAGTGCCCCCTATCATTACATAATGTCCTCTGTTATTATAATATACAGTGCCCCTTATATTACATAATGTCCTCTGTTATTATAATATTCAGTGCCCCCTATCATTACATAATGTCCTCTGTTATTATAATATAAAGTGCCCCCTATAATTATATAATGTCCTCTGTTATTATAATATACAGTGCCCCCTATCATTACATAATGTCCTCTGTTATTATAATATACAGTGCCCCTTATATTACATAATGTCCTCTGTAATTATAATATACAGTGCCCCCTATCATTACATAATGTCCTCTGTTATTATAATATACAGTGCCCCCTATCATTATATAATGTCCTCTGTTATTATAATATACAGTGCCCCCTATCATTACATAATGTCCTCTGTTATTATAATATACAGTGCCCCCTATCATTATATAATGTCCTCTGTTATTATAATATACAGTGCCCCCTATCATTACATAATGTCCTCTGTTATTATAATATACAGTGCCCCCTATCATTACATAATGTCCTCTGTTATTATAATATACAGTGCCCCCTATCATTACATAATGTCCTCTGTAATTATAATATACAGTGCCCCCTATCATTACATAATGTCCTCTGTTATTATAATATACAGTGCCCCCTATCATTACATAATGTCCTTTGTTATTATAATATACAGTGCCCCTTATATTACATAATGTCCTCTGTTATTATAATATACAGTGCCCCTTATATTACATAATGTCCTCTGTTATTATAATATACAGTGTCCCCTATCTTTACATAATGTCCTCTGTTATTATAATATACAGTGCCCCCTATCATTATAAAATGTCCTCTGTTATTATAATACACAGTGCCCCTTATATTACATAATGTCCTCTGTTATTATAATATACAGTGCCCCCTATAATTATATAATGTCCTCCCTTATTATAATATACAGTGCCCCTTATATTACATAATGTCCTCTGTAATTATAATATACAGTGCCCCCTATCATTACATAATGTCCTCTGTTATTATAATATACAGTGCCCCCTATCATTATATAATGTCCTCTGTTATTATAATATACAGTGCCCCCTATCATTACATAATGTCCTCTGTTATTATAATATACAGTGCCCCTTATATTACATAATGTCCTCTGTTATTATAATATACAGTGCCCCTTATATTACATAATGACCTCTGTTATTATAATATACAGTGCCCCCTATTATTACATAATGTCCTCTGTTATTATAATATACAGTGCCCCCTATTATTACATAATGTCCTCTGTTATTATAATATACAGTGCCCCCTATCATTACATAATGTCCTCTGTTATTATAATATACAGTGCCCCTTATATTACATAATGTCCTCTGTAATTATAATATACAGTGCCCCCTATCATTACATAATGTCCTCTGTTATTATAATATACAGTGCCCCCTATCATTACATAATGTCCTCTGTTATTATAATATACAGTGCCCCTTATATTACATAATGTCCTCTGTTATTATAATATACAGTGCCCCTTATATTACATAATGACCTCTGTTATTATAATATACAGTGCCCCCTATTATTACATAATGTCCTCTGTTATTATAATATACAGTGCCCCCTATTATTACATAATGTCCTCTGTTATTATAATATACAGTGCCCCTTATCATTATATAATGTCCTCTGTTATTATAATATACAGTGCCCCCTATCATTACATAATGTCCTCTGTTATTATAATATACAGTGCCCCTTATATTACATAATGACCTCTGTTATTATAATATACAGTGCCCCCTATTATTACATAATGTCCTCTGTTATTATAATATACAGTGCCCCCTATTATTACATAATGTCCTCTGTTATTATAATATACAGTGCCCCCTATCATTATATAATGTCCTCTGTTATTATAATATACAGTGCCCCCTATCATTACATAATGTCCTCTGTTATTATAATATACAGTGCCCCCTATCATTACATAATGTCCTCTGTTATTATAATATACAGTGCCCCTTATATTACATAATGTCCTCTGTTATTATAATATACAGTGCCCCTTATCATTATATAATGTCCTCTGTTATTATAATATACAGTGCCCCCTATCATTACATAATGTCCTCTGTTATTATAATATACAGTGCCCCCTATCATTACATAATGTCCTCTGTTATTATAATATACAGTGCCCCTTATATTACATAATGTCCTCTGTTATTATAATATACAGTGCCCCTTATATTACATAATGTCCTCTGTTATTATAATATTCAGTGCCCCCTGTTATTATAATATAAAGTGCCCCCTATAATTATATAATGTCCTCTGTTATTATAATATACAGTGCCCCCTATCATTACATAATGTCCTCTGTTATTATAATATACAGTGCCCCTTATATTACATAATGTCCTCTGTAATTATAATATACAGTGCCCCCTATCATTACATAATGTCCTCTGTTATTATAATATACAGTGCCCCCTATCATTATATAATGTCCTCTGTTATTATAATATACAGTGCCCCCTATCATTACATAATGTCCTCTGTTATTATAATATACAGTGCCCCCTATCATTATATAATGTCCTCTGTTATTATAATATACAGTGCCCCTTATATTACATAATGTCCTCTGTTATTATAATATACAGTGTCCCCTATCATTACATAATGTCCTCTGTTATTATAATATACAGTGCCCCCTATCATTATAAAATGTCCTCTGTTATTATAATACACAGTGCCCCTTATATTACATAATGTCCTCTGTTATTATAATATACAGTGCCCCCTATAATTATATAATGTCCTCTCTTATTATAATATACAGTGCCCCTTATATTACATAATGACCTCTGTTATTATAATATACAGTGCCCCCTATCATTACATAATGTCCTCTGTTATTATAATATACAGTGCCCCCTATCATTACATAATGTCCTCTGTTATTATAATATACAGTACCCCCTATCATTATATAATGTCCTCTGTTATTATAATATACAGTGCCCCCTATCATTACATAATGTCCTCTGTTATTATAATATACAGTGCCCCCTATCATTGCATAATGTCCTCTGTTATTATAATATACAGTGCCCCCTATCATTGCATAATGTCCTCTGTTATTATAATTTACAGTGCCCCCTATCATTACATAATGTCCTCTTTTATTATAATATACAGTGCCCCTTATATTACAGAATGTCCTCTGTTATTATAATATACAGTGCCCCCTATCATTATAAAATGTCCTCTGTTAT
Source organism: Leptodactylus fuscus (assembly GCF_031893055.1). Classification (NCBI taxonomy): domain Eukaryota; kingdom Metazoa; phylum Chordata; class Amphibia; order Anura; family Leptodactylidae; genus Leptodactylus; species Leptodactylus fuscus. The sequence goes on along the minus strand of NW_027440832.1, from coordinate 12,329 downwards.
TATAATACACAGTGCCCCTTATATTACATAATGTCCTCTGTTATTATAATATACAGTGCCCCCTATCATTATATAATGTCCTCTTTTATTATAATATACAGTGCCCCCTATCATTACATAATGTCCTCTGTTATTATAATATACAGTGCCCCCTATCATTATATAATGTCCTCTGTTATTATAATATACAGTGCCCCCTATCATTACATAATGTTCTCTGTTATTATAATATATAGTGCCCCCTATCATTACATAATGTCCTCTGTTATTATAATATACAGTGCCCCTTATATTACATAATGTCCTCTGTTATTATAATATACAGTGCCCCCTATCATTATATAATGTCCTCTGTTATTATAATATACAGTGCCCCCTATCATTACATAGTGTCCTCTGTTATTATAATATACAGTGCCCCCTATCATTACATAATGTCCTCTGTTATTATAATATACAGTGCCCCCTATCATTATATAATGTCCTCAGTTATTATAATATACAGTGCCCCCTATCATTATATAATGTCCTCTGTTATTATAATATACAGTGCCCCCTATCATAACATAATGTCCTCTATTATTATTATATACAGTGCCCCCTATCATTACATAATGTCCTCTGTTATTATAATATACAGTGCCCCCTATCATTACATAATGTCCTCTGTTATTATAATATACAGTGCCCCCTATCGTTACATAATGTCCTCTGTTATTATAATATACAGTGCCCCCTATCATTACATAATGTCCTCTGTTATTATAATATACAGTGCCCCCTATCATTACATAATGTCCTCTGTTATTATAATATACAGTGCCCCTTATATTACATAATGTCCTCTGTAATTATAATATACAGTGCCCCCTATCATTACATAATGTCCTCTGTTATTATAATATACAGTGCCCCCTATCATTCTATAATGTCCTCAGTTATTATAATATACAGTGCCCCCTATCATTATATAATGTCTTCTGTTATTATAATATACAGTGCCCCCTATCATTACATAATGTCCTCTGTTATTATAATATACAGTGCCCCCTATCATTACATAATGTCCTCTGTTATTATAATATACAGTGCCCCCTATCATTACATAATGTCCTCTGTTATTATAATATACAGTGTCCCCTATCATTACCTAATGTCCTCTGTTATTATAATATACAGTGCCCCCTATCATTACATAATGTCCTCTGTTATTATAATATACAGTGCCCCTTATATTACATAATGTCCTCTGTTATTATAATATACAGTGCCCCCTATCATTACATAATGTCCTCTGTTATTATAATATACAGTGCCCCCTATCATTATATAATGTCCTCTGTTATTATAATATACAGTGCACCCTATCATTATATAATGTCCTCTGTTATTATAATATACAGTGCCCCCTATCATTAAATAATGTCCTCTGTTATTATAATATACAGTGCCCCCTATCATTACATAATGTCCTCTCTTATTATAATATACAGTGCCCTTATATTACATAATGTCCTCTGTTATTATAATATACAGTGCCCCCTATCATTACATAATGTACTCTGTTATTATAATATACAGTGCCCCCTATCATTACATAATGTCCTCTGTTATTATAATATACAGTGCCCCCTATCATTACATAATGTCCTCTGTTATTATAATATACAGTGCCCCCTATCATTACATAATGTCCTCTGTTATTATAATATACAGTGCCCCCTATCGTTACATAATGTCCTCTGTTATTATAATATACAGTGCCCCCTATCATTACATAATGTCCTCTGTTATTATAATATACAGTGCCCCCTATCATTACATAATGTCCTCTGTTATTATAATATACAGTGCCCCTTATATTACATAATGTCCTCTGTAATTATAATATACAGTGCCCCCTATCATTACATAATGTCCTCTGTTATTATAATATACAGTGCCCCCTATCAATCTATAATGTCCTCAGTTATTATAATATACAGTGCCCCCTATCATTATATAATGTCCTCTGTTATTATAATATACAGTGCCCCCTATCATTACATAATGTCCTCTGTTATTATAATATACAGTGCCCCCTATCATTATATAATGTCCTCTGTTATTATAATATACAGTGCCCCCTATCATTACATAATGTCCTCTGTTATTATAATATACAGTGCCCCCTATCATTACATAATGTCCTCTGTTATTGTAATATACAGTGCCCCCCTATCATTACATAATGTCCTCTGTTATTATAATATACAGTGCCCCCTATCATTACATAATGTCCTCTGTTATTATAATATACAGTGCCCCCTATAATTACATAATGTCCTCTGTTATTATAATATACAGTGCCCCCTATCATTACATAATGTCCTCTCTTATTATAATATACAGTGCCCTTATATTACATAATGTCCTCTGTTATTATAATATACAGTGCCCCCTATCATTACATAATGTCCTCTGTTATTATAATATACAGTGCCCCCTATCATTACATAATGTCCTCTGTTATTATAATATACAGTGCCCCCTATCATTACATAATGTCCTCTGTTATTATAATATACAGTGCCCCCTATCATTACATAATGTCCTCTGTTATTATAATATACAGTGCCCCCTATCGTTACATAATGTCCTCTGTTATTATAATATACAGTGCCCCCTATCATTACATAATGTCCTCTGTTATTATAATATACAGTGCCCCCTATCATTATAAAATGTCCTCTGTTATTATAATACACAGTGCCCCTTATATTACATAATGTCCTCTGTTATTATAATATACAGTGCCCCCTATAATTATATAATGTCCTCTCTTATTATAATATACAGTGCCCCTTATATTACATAATGACCTCTGTTATTATAATATACAGTGCCCCCTATTATTACATAATGTCCTCTGTTATTATAATATACAGTGCCCCCTATCATTACATAATGTCCTCTGTTATTATAATATACAGTGCCCCCTATCATTACATAATGTCCTCTGTTATTATAATATACAGTACCCCCTATCATTATATAATGTCCTCTGTTATTATAATATACAGTGCCCCCTATCATTACATAATGTCCTCTGTTATTATAATATACAGTGCCCCCTATCATTACATAATGTCCTCTGTTATTATAATATACAGTGCCCCCTATCATTGCATAATGTCCTCTATTATTATAATATACAGTGCCCCCTATCATTGCATAATGTCCTCTGTTATTATAATATACAGTGCCCCCTATCATTACATAATGTCCTCTGTTATTATAATATACAGTGCCCCCTATCATTACATAATGTCCTCTGTTATTATAATATACAGTGCCCCTTATATTACATAATGTCCTCTGTTATTATAATATACAGTGCCCCCTATCATTATATAATGTCCTCTGTTATTATAATATACAGTGCCCCCTATGGTTACGTAATATCCTCTGTTATTATAATATACAGTGCCCCCTATCATTACATAATGTCCTCTGTTATTATAATATACAGTGCCCCCTATCATTACATAATGTCCTTTGTTATTATAATATACAGTGCCCCCTATCATTACATAATGTCCTCTGTTATTATAATATACAGTGCCCCTTATATTACATAATGTCCTCTGTAATTATAATATACAGTGCCCCCTATCATAACATAATGTCCTCTGTTATTATAATATACAGTGCCCCCTATCATTATATAATGTCCTCTGTTATTATAATATACAGTGCCCCCTATCATTACATAATGTCCTCTTTTATTATAATATACAGTGCCCCTTATATTACAGAATGTCCTCTGTTATTATAATATACAGTGCCCCCTATCATTATAAAATGTCCTCTGTTATTATAATACACAGTGCCCCTTATATTACATAATGTACTCTGTTATTATAATATACAGTGCCCCCTATAATTATATAATGTCCTCTCTTATTATAATATACAGTGCCCCTTATATTACATAATGTCCTCTGTTATTATAATATACAGTGCCCCTTATATTACATATTGTCCTCTGTTATTATAATATACAGTGCCCCTTATATTACATAATGTCCTCTGTTATTATAATATACAGTGCCCCTTTTATTACATAATGTCCTCTCTTATTATAATATACAGTGCCCTTTATATTACATAATGTCCTCTCTTATTATAATATACAGTGCCCCTTATATTACATAATGTCCTCTGTTATTATAATATACAGTGCCCCTTTTATTACATAATGTCCTCTGTTATTATAATATACAGTGCCCTTTATATTACATAATGTCCTCTCTTATTATAATATACAGTGCCCCTTATATTACATAATGTCCTCTGTTATTATAATATACAGTGCCCCCTATCATTATATAATGTCCTCTGTTATTATAATATACAGTGCCCCCTATCATTACATAATGTCCTCTGTTATTATAATATACAGTGCCCCTTATATTACATAATGTCCTCTGTTATTATAATATACAGTGCCCCCTATCATTATATAATGTCCTCTGTTATTATAATATACAGTGCCCCCTATCATTACATAATGTCCTCTGTTATTATAATATACAGTGCCCCCTATCATTATATAATGTCCTCTGTTATTATAATATACAGTGCCCCCTATCATTACATAATGTCCTCTGTTATTATAATATACAGTGCCCCCTATCATTACATAATGTCCTCTGTTATTATAATATACAGTGCCCCCTATCATTGCATAATGTCCTCTGTTATTATAATATACAGTGCCCCCTATCATTACATAATGTCCTCTGTTATTATAATATACAGTGCCCCCTATCATTACATAATGTCCTCTGTTATTATAATATACAGTGCCCCTTATATTACATAATGTCCTCTGTTATTATAATATACAGTGCCCCCTATCATTACATAATGTCCTCTGTTATTATAATATACAGTGCCCCCTATCATTATATAATGTCCTCTGTTATTATAATATACAGTGCCCCCTATCGTTACGTAATATCCTCTGTTATTATAATATACAGTGCCCCCTATCGTTACATAATGTCCTCTGTTATTATAATATACAGTGCCCCCTATCATTACATAATGTCCTTTGTTATTATAATATACAGTGCCCCCTATCATTACATAATGTCCTCTGTTATTATAATATACAGTGCCCCTTATATTACATAATGTCCTCTGTAATTATAATATACAGTGCCCCCTATTATTACATAATGTCCTCTGTTATTATAATATACAGTGCCCCCTATCATTATATAATGTCCTCTGTTATTATAATATACAGTGCCCCCTATCATTACATAATGTCCTCTTTTATTATAATATACAGTGCCCCCTATCATTACATAATGTCCTCTTTTATTATAATATACAGTGTCCCCTATCATTATAAAATGTCCTCTGTTATTATAATACACAGTGCCCCTTATATTACATAATGTCCTCTGTTATTATAATATACAGTGCCCCCTATAATTATATAATGTCCTCTCTTATTATAATATACAGTGCCCCTTATATTACATAATGTCCTCTGTTATTATAATATACAGTGCCCCTTATATTACATATTGTCCTCTGTTATTATAATATACAGTGCCCCTTATATTACATAATGTCCTCTGTTATTATAATATACAGTGCCACTTTTATTACATAATGTCCTCTGTTATTATAATATACAGTGCCCTTTATATTACATAATGTCCTCTCTTATTATAATATACAGTGCCCCTTATATTACATAATGTCCTCTGTTATTATAATATACAGTGCCCCTTTTATTACATAATGTCCTCTGTTATTATAATATACAGTGCCCTTTATATTACATAATGTCCTCTCTTATTATAATATACAGTGCCCCTTATATTACATAATGTCCTCTGTTATTATAATATACAGTGCCCCCTATCATTATATAATGTCCTCTGTTATTATAATATACAGCGCCCCCTATCATTACATAATGTCCTCTGTTATTATAATATACAGTGCCCCTTATATTACATAATGTCCTCTGTTATTATAATATACAGTGCCCCCTATCATTATATAATGTCCTCTGTTATTATAATATACAGTGCCCCCTATAATTACATAATGTCCTCTGTTATTATAATATACAGTGCCCCCTATCATGATATAATGTCCTCTGTTATTATAATATACAGTGCCCCCTATCATTATATAATGTCCTCTGTTATTATAATATACAGTGCCCCCTATCATTACATAATGTCCTCTGTTATTATAATATACAGTGCCCCCTATCATTACATAATGTCCTCTGTTATTATAATATACAGTGCCCCCTATCATTATATAATGTCCTCTGTTATTATAATATACAGTGCCCCCTATCATTATATAATGTCCTCTGTTATTATAATATACAGTGCCCCCTATCATTACATAATGTCCTCTGTTATTATAATATACAGTGCCCCCTATCATTACATAATGTCCTCTGTTATTATAATATACAGTGCCCCCTATCATTACATAATGTCCTCTGTTATTATAATATACAGTGCCCCCTATCATTACATAATGTCCTCTGTTATTATAATATACAGTGCCCTCTATCATTACTAGAGATGAGCGAACAGTGTTCTATCGAACTCATGTTCGATCGGATATTAGGCTGTTCGGCATGTTCGAATCGAATCGAACACCGCGTGGTAAAGTGCGCCATTACTCGATTCCCCTCCCACCTTCCCTGGCGCCTTTTTTGCTCCAATAACAGCACAGGGTAGGTGGGACAGGAACTATGACACCGGTGACGTTGAAAAAAGTAGGCAAAACCCATTGGCTGCCGAAAACATGTGACCTCTAATTTAAAAGAACAGCGCCGCCCAGCTTCGCGTCATTCTGAGCTTGCAATTCACCGAGGACGGAGGTTTCCGTCCAGTTAGCTAGGGGTTAGATTCTGGGTAGGCAGGGACAGGCTAGGATAGGAAGGAGAAGACAACCAACAGCTCTTATAAGAGCTAAATTCCAGGGAGAAGCTTGTCAGTGTAACGTGGCACTGACGGGCTCAATCGCCGCAACCCAGCTTTCCCAGGATCCTGAATGGAATACACTGTCAGTGTATTCCCGTATACCCGATATATACCCCCGATACCCGTTCCAACGGTGTGCCCCCCCACCTTCACCCCAGAAATACCCTGCAAGTCCCCTAGCAATAGGATTGGGGCTATATACACCCACTATTTTTGCTACTGCCATATAGTGCCATTGTCTCACTGGGAATTCAAAGAATATATTGGGCTTACATATAACTTCAATTCCAGGGAGAAGCTTGTCAGTGTAACGTGGCACTGACGGGCTCAATCGCCGCAACCCAGCTTTCCCAGGATCCTGAATGGAACACACTGACAGTGTATTCCCGTATACCCCATATATACACCCCAAATCCCCGTTCCAACGGTGTGCCCCCCCACCTTCACCTCAGAAATACCCTGCAAGTCCCCTAGCAATAGAATTGGGGCTATATACACCCACAATTTTTGCTACTGGTATATAGTGCCATTGTCTGACTGGGAATTCAAAGAATATATTGGGGTGACGTGCACCCACAATTTTTGCTACTGCTATACAGTGCCATTGTCTCACTGGGAATTCAAAGAATATATGGGGGTTATGTGCACCCACAATTTTTAATACTGGTATACAGTGCCATTGTCTGACTGGGAATTCAAAGAATATATGGGGGTTACGTGCACCCACAATTTTTAATACTGCTATACAGTGCCATTGTCTGACTGGGAATTCAAAGAATATATGGGGGTTACGTGCACCCACAATTTTTAATACTGCTATACAGTTCCTTTGTCTCACTGGGAATTCAAAGAATATATGGGGGTTATGTGCACCCACAATTTTTAATACTGGTATACAGTGCCATTGTCTGACTGGGAATTCAAAGAATATATGGGGGTTACGTGCACCCACAATTTTTAATACTGCTATACAGTTCCTTTGTCTCACTGGGAATTCAAAGAATATATGGGGGTTATGTGCACCCACAATTTTTAATACTGGTATACAGTGCCATTGTCTGACTGGGAATTCAAAGAATATATGGGGGTTATGTGCACCCACAATTTTTAATACTGGTATACAGTGCCATTGTCTGACTGGGAATTCAAAGAATATATTGGGGTTATGTGCACCCACAATTTTTACTACTGGTATATAGTGCCATTGTCTGACTGGGAATTCAAAGAATATATGGGGGTTATGTGCACCCACAATTTTTAATACTGGTATACAGTGCCATTGTCTGACTGGGAATTCAAAGAATATATGGGGGTTATGTGCACCCACAATTTTTAATACTGGTATACAGTGCCATTGTCTGACTGGGAATTCAAAGAATATATGGGGGTTATGTGCACCCACAATTTTTACTACTGGTATACAGTGCCATTGTCTGACTGGGAATTCAAAGAATATATTGGGGTGACGTGCACCCACAATTTTTGCTACTGCTATACAGTTCCATTGTCTCACTGGGAATTCAAAGAATATATGGGGGTTATGTGCACCCACAATTTTTAATACTGGTATACAGTGCCATTGTCTGACTGGGAATTCAAAGAATATATGGGGGTTATGTGCACCCACAATTTTTAATACTGGTATATAGTGCCATTGTCTGACTGGGAATTCAAAGAATATATGGGGGTTACGTGCACCCACAATTTTTAATACTGCTATACAGTTCCTTTGTCTCACTGGGAATTCAAAGAATATATGGGGGTTATGTGCACCCACAATTTTTAATACTGGTATACAGTGCCATTGTCTGACTGGGAATTCAAAGAATATATGGGGGTTACGTGCACCCACAATTTTTAATACTGCTATACAGTTCCTTTGTCTCACTGGGAATTCAAAGAATATATGGGGGTTATGTGCACCCACAATTTTTAATACTGGTATACAGTGCCATTGTCTGACTGGGAATTCAAAGAATATATGGGGGTTATGTGCACCCACAATTTTTAATACTGCTATACAGTGCCATTGTCTGACTGGGAATTCAAAGAATATATGGGGGTTATGTGCACCCACAATTTTTAATACTGGTATATAGTGCCATTGTCTGACTGGGAATTCAAAGAATATATGGGGGTTACGTGCACCCACAATTTTTAATACTGGTATACAGTGCCATTGTCTGACTGGGATTTCAAAGAATATATGGGGGTTATGTGCACCACAATTTTTACTACTGGTATACAGTGCCATTGTCTGACTGGGAATTCAAAGAATATATTGGGGTGACGTGCACCCACAATTTTTGCTACTGCTATACAGTTCCATTGTCTCACTGGGAATTCAAAGAATATATGGGGGTTATGTGCACCCACAATTTTTAATACTGGTATACAGTGCCATTGTCTGACTGGGAATTCAAAGAATATATGGGGGTTACGTGCACCCACAATTTTTAATACTGGTATATAGTGCCATTGTCTGACTGGGAATTCAAAGAATATATGGGGGTTATGTGCACCCACAATTTTTAATACTGGTATATAGTGCCATTGTCTGACTGGGAATTCAAAGAATATATGGGGGTTACGTGCACCCACAATTTTTAATACTGGTATACAGTGCCATTGTCTGACTGGGAATTCAAAGAATATATGGGGGTTACGTGCACCCACAATTTTTAATACTGCTATACAGTTCCTTTGTCTCACTGGGAATTCAAAGAATATATGGGGGTTATGTGCACCCACAATTTTTAATACTGGTATACAGTGCCATTGTCTGACTGGGAATTCAAAGAATATATGGGGGTTATGTGCACCCACAATTTTTAATACTGCTATACAGTGCCATTGTCTGACTGGGAATTCAAAGAATATATGGGGGTTATGTGCACCCACAATTTTTAATACTGGTATATAGTGCCATTGTCTGACTGGGAATTCAAAGAATATATGGGGGTTACGTGCACCCACAATTTTTAATACTGGTATACAGTGCCATTGTCTGACTGGGAATTCAAAGAATATATGGGGGTTATGTGCACCCACAATTTTTACTACTGGTATACAGTGCCATTGTCTGACTGGGAATTCAAAGAATATATTGGGGTTATGTGCACCCACAATTTTTGCTACTGCTATACAGTTCCATTGTCTCACTGGGAATTCAAAGAACATATGGGAGTTATGTGCACCCACAATTTTTAATACTGGTATACAGTGCCATTGTCTGACTGGGAATTCAAAGAATATATGGGGGTTATGTGCACCCACAATTTTTAATACTGGTATATAGTGCCATTGTCTGACTGGGAATTCAAAGAATATATGGGGGTTATGTGCACCCACAATTTTTAATACTGCTATACAGTGCCATTGTCTGACTGGGAATTCAAAGAATATATGGGGGTTATGTGCACCCACAATTTTTAATACTGGTATATAGTGCCATTGTCTGACTGGGAATTCAAAGAATATATGGGGGTTATGTGCACCCACAATTTTTAATACTGCTATACAGTTCCTTTGTCATAATGACCTCTGTTATTATAATATACAGTGCCCCCTATTATTACATAATGTCCTCTGTTATTATAATATACAGTGCCCCCTATCATTACATAATGTCCTCTGTTATTATAATATACAGTGCCCCCTATCATTACATAATGTCCTCTGTTATTATAATATACAGTACCCCCTATCATTATATAATGTCCTCTGTTATTATAATATACAGTGCCCCCTATCATTACATAATGTCCTCTGTTATTATAATATACAGTGCCCCCTATCATTGCATAATGTCCTCTGTTATTATAATATACAGTGCCCCCTATCATTGCATAATGTCCTCTGTTATTATAATATACAGTGCCCCCTATCATTACATAATGTCCTCTTTTATTATAATATACAGTGCCCCTTATATTACAGAATGTCCTCTGTTATTATAATATACAGTGCCCCCTATCATTATAAATAATGTTCTCTCTGTTATTATAATACACAGTGCCCCTTATATTACATAATGTCCTCTGTTATTATAATATACAGTGCCCCCTATAATTATATAATGTCCTCTCTTATTATAATATACAGTGCCCCTTATATTACATAATGTCCTCTGTTATTATAATATACAGTGCCCCCTATCATTACATAATGTTCTCTGTTATTATGATATACATTGCCCCCTATCATTACATAATGTCCTCTGTTATTATAATATACAGTGCCCCCTATCATTACATAATGTCCTTTGTTATTATAATATACAGTGCCCCTTATATTACATAATGTCCTCTGTAATTATAATATACAGTGCCCCCTATCATTATATAATGTCCTCTGTTATTATAATATACAGTGCCCCCTATCATTACATAATGTTCTCTGTTATAATATACAGTGCCCCCTATCATTATATAATTTCCTCTTATTATAATATACAGTGCCCCTTATATTACATAATGTCCTCTGTTATTATAATATACAGTGGCCCTTATATTACATAGTGTCCTCTGTTATTATAATATACAGTGCCCCTTATATTACATAATGTCCTCTGTTATTATAATATACAGTGCCCTTTATATTACATAATGTCCTCTCTTATTATAATATACAGAGCCCCTTATATTACATATTGTCATCTGTTATTATAATATACAGTGCCCCTTATATTACATAATGTCCTCTGTTATTATATATACAGTGCCCCCTATCATTACATAATGTCCTCTGTTATTATAATATACAGTGCCCTTTATATTACATAATGTCCTCTCTTATTATAATATACAGTGCCCCTTATATTACATATTGTCCTCTGTTATTATAATATACAGTGCCCCTTATATTACATAATGTCCTCTGTTATTATAATATACAGTGCCCCTTTATATTACATAATGTCCTCTGTTATTATAATATACAGTGCCCCTTATATTACATATTGTCCTCTGTTATTATAATATACAGTGCCCCTTATATTACATAATGTCCTCTGTTATTATAATATACAGTGCCCCCTATCATTACATAATGTCCTCTGTTATTATAATATACAGTGCCCCCTATCATTAAATAATGTCCTCTGTTATTATAATATACAGTGCCCCCTTATATTACATAATGTCCTCTGTAATTATAATATACAGTGCCCCCTATCATTACATAATGTCCTCTGTTATTATAATATACAGTGCCCCCTATCATTATATAATGTCCTCTGTTATTATAATATACAGTGCCCCCTATCATTACATAATGTCCTCTGTTATTATAATATACAGTGCCCCCTATCAA